>NC_084549.2:13452500-13517500 GCF_033978685.3 Nerophis lumbriciformis
ATATATATATAAGAGAAATACTTGAATTTCAGTGAATTTCAGTGTTCATTTATTTCCACATATACACACACATAACACTCATCTATTCATTGTTGAGTTAAGGGTTGAATTGTCCATCCTTGTTCTATTCTCTGTCAATATTTTTCTAACCATGCTGAACACCCTCTCTGATGATGCATTCTGCTTCGTCTCCTTGTTGTGTGCGCAGTTGTGCACTGCACTCTCTAAAAGCCATAGATGTTATTGTCACATATGCATGTACACTAGATGGCAGTATTATCCTGTTTAAGAGTGTCACAACATTGCTGTTTACGGCAGACAAACTGCTTTACGGTAGACGGAAAGGTGACTGCTATTGTTGTGTGTTGTTACCACGCTGGGAGGACGTTAATGAAACTGCCTAACAATAAACCCACATAAGAAACCAAGAACTCGCCCTCGATCATTCTACAGTTATAATGTGATTGGGCAGGCACGCTGTTTATATTGTGGGAAAGCGGACGTGAAAACAGGCTGTCGACACGTCACTCAGGTCCGCCTGAATTTCGGGAGATTTTCGAGAGAAAATTTGTCCCGGGAGGTTTTCGGGAGAGGCGCTGAATTTCGGGAGTTTCCCGGAAAATCCGGGAGGGTTGGCAAGTATGCCGGGCGCGGCACCGACAGCACCAACAAGGGCATGGGTCAAATGCAGAGGACACATTTCACCACACCTAGTGTGTGTGACAATCATTGGTACTTTAATTTAACTTTAACTTAAGCCAACAACAGCTGTAAATCGCACTGATGTGTTGATGTCTTGAGTTAGTGTCAGACTTTTTCATTGGCCAATCACTGTTAGTGATCATTCCTACTTGCTTTTTTCGCTGAAAAAAATGTTGTTTTTCTTCTTTGGGAAAAAAAACAGACTCTTAATCCATTTTAACTCTGGGCCAGAATTACTCGTTCCTTACTCTTTAGCCAATCACGTAGTGACAAAACCAGATATTTTTCTTCACTGACTGTCTGCCACAAATGTTTTCTTCTTCTTCAGCCAATGATGGACAGAAATCACGCTGATGAGCTGCCAAAGATGCAGTGCGGTTTCATCGATTTTGTCTGTTCCTTCGTGTATAAGGTAAACAAATGATTGGCTATGTGTTTACCAAAAACCGCAATATGGAACCCAAGTATCAAATGTGGAATTGGTCTCCTGCAGGAGTTTTCACGCTTCCACTCGGAGATCAGCCCCATGTTTGACGGCTTGAACAACAACAGGGGAGAGTGGAGAGCTCTCGCAGATGTGCACGAGGCCAAGATGAAGGCGATTGAAGACGAGAAGAAAAAACTGGAAGGAGGCCTCGGTGAGTATGGCTCCTGCTGCTTGTTTTAGATCTCTCCGGTGGGCCTTTGCGTCTAACTGACCATTTCTGTCTTTAACAGGTGAAGAAGGTGCATCAAAGTCCAAGACGTGTGTGATCTGCTAGGACTGACCAGGAGTTTTGAATGGTTAAAAACAGGCACCAAAATATTTTTACAAAGCCACATAGTGTTATTTTTGTATACCAATGGGAGTACTTCTATCACAGAAAGTTATTCCAATTTTTGTCCGTCTTCAGTAAACATTGTACAGTAGACCAACGTAACACTACTTTTAATTATACCTACATCTTGCACAATTAAATTGTTATTTAATTGTGTGTCAGTGTTGCCATGCCAAAAATAATGAATCAATCAAATATTTGATGTAGAGTTGCACGCCAAAAAACAAAAAAAATGTTTATATATATACAGTGGGGCAAAAAAGTATTTAGTCAGCCACCGATTGTGCAAGTTCTCCCACTTAAAATGATGACAGAGGTCTGTAATTTTCATCATAGGTACACTTCAACTGTGAGAGACAGAATGTGAAAAAAAATCCAGGAATTCACATTGTAGGAATTTTAAAGAATTTATTTGTAAAATATGGTGGAAAATAAGTATTTGGTCAATAACAACAATTCAACTCAATGCTTTGTAATATAACCTTTGTTGGCAATAACAGAGGTCAAACGATTACTATAGGTCTTTACCAGGTTTGCACACACAGTAGCTGGTATTTTGGCCCATTCCTCCATGCAGATCTTCTCGAGAGCAGTGATGTTTTGGGGCTGTCGCCGAGCAACACAGACTTTCAACTCCCTTCACAGATTTTCTATGGGGTTGAGGTCTGGAGACTGGCTAGGCCACTCCAGGACTTTCAAATGCTTCTTACGGAGCCACTCCTTCGTTGCCCGGGCGGTGTGTTTGGGATCATTGTCATGCTGGAAGACCCAGCCACGTTTCATCTTCAAAGCTCTCACTGATGGAAGGAGGTTTTGGCTCAAAATTTCACGATACATGGCCCCATTTATTCTTTCCTTAACACGGATCAGTCGACCTGTCCCCTTAGCAGAAAAACAGCCCCAAAGCATGATGTTTCCACCCCCATGCTTCACAGTAGGTCTGGTGTTCTTGGGATGCAACTCAGTATTCTTCTTCCTCCAAACACGACGAGTTGAGTTTATACCAAAAAGTTCTATTTTGGTTTCATCTGACCACATGACATTCTCCCAATCCTCTGCTGTATCATCCATGTGCTCTTTGGCAAACTTCAGACGGGCCTGGACATGCACTGGCTTAAGCAGGGGGACACGTCTGGCACTGCAGGATTTGATTCCCTGTCGGCGTAGTGTGTTACTGATGGTAACCTTTGTTACTTTGGTCCCAGCTCTCTGCAGGTCATTCACCAGGTCTCCCCGTGTGGTTCTGGGATTTTTGCTCACCGTTCTCATGATCATTTTGACCCCACGGGATGAGATCTTGCGTGGAGCCCCAGATCGAGGGAGATTATTAGTGGTCTTGTATGTCTTCCATTTTCTGATAATTGCTCCCACAGTTGATTTTTTTCACACCAAGCTGCTTGCCTATTGTAGATTCACTCTTCACAGTCTGGTGCAGGTCTACAATTCTTTTCCTGGTGTCCTTCGACAGCTCTTTGGTCTTGGCCATAGTGGAGTTTGGAGTCTGACTGTTTGAGGCTGTGGACAGGTGTCTTTTATACAGATAACGAGTTCAAACAGGTGCCATTAATACAGGTAACGAGTGGAGGACAGAAGAGTTTCTTAAAGAAGAAGTTACAGGTCTGTGAGAGCCAGAGATCTTCCTTGTTTGAAGTGACCAAATACTTATTTTCCACCATGATTTACAAATAAATTCTTTAAAATTCCTACAATGTGAATTCCTGGATTTTTTTTTCACATTCTGTCTCTCACAGTTGAAGTGTACCTACGATGAAAATTACAGACCTCTGTCATCATTTTAAGTGGGAGAACTTGCACAATCGGTGGCTGACTAAATACTTTTTTGCCCCACTGTATACCGTATTTTTCGGAGTATAAGTCGCTCCGGAGTATAAGTGGCACCGGCCGAAAATGCATAATAAAGAAGGGAAAAAACATATATAAGTCGCACTGGAGTATAAGTCGCATTTTTGGGGGAAATTTATTTGATAAAACCCAACACCAAGAATAGACATTTGAAAGGCAATTTAAAATAGATAAAGAATAGTGAACAACAGGCTGAATAAGTGTACGTTATATGAGGCATAAATAGCCAACTGAGAACGTGCCTGGTATGTTAACGTAACATATTATGGTAAGAGTCATTCAAATAACTATAACATATAGAACATGCTATACGTTTACCAAACAATCTGTCACTCCTAATCGCTAAATCCCTTGAAATCTTATACGTCTAGTCTCTTACGTGAATGAGTAAATATAATTATTTGATATTTTACGGTAATGTGTTAATCATTTCACACATAAGTCGCTCCTGAGTATAAGTCGCACCCCCGGCCAAACTATGAAAAAAACTGCGATTTATAGTCCGAAAAATACGGGACATATATATATATATATATATATATATATATATATATATATATATATATATATATGCATACATACATACATACATATATATATACATACATATATACATACATACATACATACATATATATATACATATATATATACATACATACATATATTCATACATATATCTATACATACATATATATATATATATATATATATACACACATACATACATAAATATATACATATATATGTATATATATATATATAATTACTGTCAAGACGAGGACTTTGGCGTGGTTTGTTTTCCCAAGGTGCAAATGATTTGGACCGGACATGGCGTGAAGGTAAATACATATTTAATTTCAACACTCAAAAAAAGAACAAACAAAAGGCGCTCACAGTGGAGGCACAAAACTTAACGCAGGGAGCAAAATCTTGGACTGTGCATAACTATGAACATGGCAAAAGAAAAGACACTAACTGTGGCATAAATAAACACAACTTACTTGCGGAAGCAAAGAGCAGCGTGAATGTGATGTCACCATGCTGACCACACAGGAAATGACAGGCTTAAACAGTCATGTGGTGATTGAAAACAGGTGCATGAGTTCAAATGAATCAGGTGCGTGAGTCCAAGACGTGAAACAGGTGACACTAATGGTTGTCAAGGTAACAAACAAGGAAGTGCAACCAGGAACTAAAAAGAGTCCAAAAAACAAAACAGCACATGGCCAAACAAAAACATGATCAACAGACATGACACATACATATATATATATATACATACATACATACATACATATATAAACATACATACATATATATATATATATATATATATATATATATATATATATATATATATATATATATATATATATATATATATATGTATATATATATATATATATATATATATATATATATATATATATATATATATATATATGATGCTATTATTGTGCAGTAGGGCTTTTATAAATTCAAACATGTCGTCAGGCTGCAAGCGGTTGAGAGAAATAAGAAGATTTAACCCTATTGGATTTGCTTATAAGCCAGTTGGCTTTTCTTTTAAGTCGCCTGCTTAAATAAAGTAAAAATACTAGCTCATAAGTCTGCACATATGGCATTGACAAAGCCAAGATCACTGCAGTGCACACACACACACACACACACACACACACACACACACACACACACACACACACACACACACACACACACACACACACACGACAAGACAAGGAATGAATGGTTTCTAATACAAATACTGTATGGCTTTAAATTTAAGGTATTTCGTGTATAATAGCATCATGTATAAAACCTCAAACATGTAAATAATGTTTATGTTTAAAAAGCATGCAAGTATTTTTGTTTTTGTTTTAAATTGCACCGGAAATTGGAGTTTGTGGTGGTTTAGAAAGTGCGACGTATCATACAAACAGCCTGCGAGCGTGCATTTAAAAATAGGAAAATATAGGAAGAATATAATAAAGAACAGATGGAAAAAAATACACTGAGTCCTCTTGGAGAGTTGGAAACAGACACGTGGACACAATTCTGCTGTTGATGAGGCACAGGCGCTCAATTTTTGACCTTTAAACTTTGCTTCTTCTACGACCTCGGATAGGAAGATTAGTCGATGCTGGAATGTGTCACACAAGAGAAAGAGCTCAAGTAGTTATGGCGCTACTGCGCCTCCTGTTGCACCCCCAGTTTGTGAAATATTAGTAATTAATCTGCCATAGTGTCATTTCCCGCATTCATTTCCCACCAAACAATTCAAAATTGTACTTTGTATACATTGTGCCATGTGCGACACAGTACATAATTGGCTAAGGCACTTGATTGACAGGTTGGCACATGCCAACGTCAGATATACACCTTATTACCAAAAGTATTTGGCCACCCATCCAAATGATCAGAATCAGGTGCATAATCACTTGGACCGGCCACAGGTGTATAAAATCAAGCACTTAGGCATGGAGACTGTTTCTACAAACATTATGGTGTGGGGTTGTTTGTCAGGAGTTGGGCTTGGCCCCTTAGTTTCAGTGAAAGGAACTTTGAATGCTCCAGGATACCAAAACATTTTGGACAATTCCATGCTCCCAACCTTGTGGGAACAGTTTGGAGCGGGCCCCTTCCTCTTCGAACACGACTGTGCACCAGTGCACAAAGCAAGGTCCATAAAGACATGGATGACAGAGTCTGGTGTGGATGAACTTGACTGGCCTGCACAGAGTCCTGACCTGAACCCGATAGAACACCTTTGGGATGAATTAGAACGGAGACTTAAAGCCAGGCCTTCTCCACCAACATCAGTGTGTGACCTCACCAATGCACTTTTGGAAGAATGGTGGAAAATTCCTATAAACACACTCCGCAACCTTGTGGACAGCCTTCCCAGAAGAGTTGAAGCTGTATGAGAAGCAAAAGGTGGACCCACATCATATTGAAGCCTATGGTTTAGGAATGGGATGGCACTTCAAATTCATATGTGAGTCAAGGCAGGTGGCCAAATACTTTTGGCAATATAGTGTAGTTCATCACAGAAGCAAAGAGAGAATTTAAGCCAGCTCTACAGGACAGAACCCCTAAAGAAGACTGCAGGTCCAACACGTCAAGCAGTACATATAAGTTTGTATTTCTGGGGATTAAGGTTTAAAAGATGAGGTGGTTCGGGCATCTGGTCAGGATGCCACCCGAATGCCTCCCTAGGGAGGTGTTTAGGGCACGTCCGACCGGTAGGAGGCCACGGGGAAGACCCAGGACACGTTGGGAAGACTATGTCTCCCGGCTGGCCTGGGAACGCCTCGGGATCCCCCGGGAAGAGCTGGACGAAGTGGCTGGGGAGAGGGAAGTCTGGGCTTCCCTGCTTAGGCTGCTGCCCCCGCGACCCGACCTCGGATAAGCGGAAGAAGATGGATGGATGGATGGATGTTACTGCGGTGACTTTAGTACCAATCACAATAACTTTGTGAGGCACAAATGTGAAATTAAAGAAAAAAAAACAGCAAGGTAAAAACAAATGTAAACTAATAATGTCAATACTGACCAGAATAGATAAAGAATGACTATTTTTAGTGTAAATACAAAGAGGCTGTCATTAAAAAAATAACACATGTATCATACCCCAGAAGGCGAAGGACATTGATGCAACATTGATTATACAAATTAAAGAAAACAAATCAGCAAGATAAAAAAAAACATGTAAACTAATAATGTCAATATTGATGAGAATAGATAAAGAATGACTATTTTTAGTGTAAATACAAAGAGGCTGTCATTAAAAAATTACCTACTTATCATACCTGAACAGGCAAAAAGACGTTGATACAACGTTGATTATACATAAATGTCCTTTAAAACTGATTTTAAAACAATGTTGCAAAATAGTTGTATTTGTAAATTGAGACAACGTTGATGTCTAATGTTGGATCCACGTTGTTGGTTGGGGAAATTACCAAATTTCAACGGTCAAATCAACGTCACAAACTGACATTGAATAATCGTCGTCAAAAAGCATGTTGTTTCAACGTTGCATTTGTTTTGTAGAATATTGGTTAGGAAATGACCAAATTTCAACGGTCAAATCAACGTCAGAACCCAACATTGATGAAACGTCGCCAAAAAGCACGTTGTTTCAACGTTGTATTTGTGTTGTAAAATATTGGTTGGGAAATGACCAAAAATCAATGGTTGAATAAACGTCACAACCTGACATTGAATAAACGTCGCCAAAAAGCATGTTGTTTCAACGTTGCATTTGTGTTGTAAAATATTGTTTGGAAAATGACCAAATTTTAATGGTCAAATCAACGTCAGAACCCAACATTTTAATAAACATCGCCAAAAAGCATGTTGTTTCAACATTGTATTTGTGTTGTAGAATATTGGTTGGGAAATTACCAAAATTCAATGGTCAAATCAATTGACATTGAAAAAACGTTGTCAAAAAGAATGTTGTTTCAACGTTGTATTTGTGTTATAGAATATTGGTTGGGAAATGAGCAAAATTCAACGGTCAAATCAATGTCGCAACCAAACATTGATTAAACGTCGCCAAAAAGCATGTTGTTTCAATGTCGTATTTGTGTTGTAAAATATTATTTGGGAAATGACCAAAATTCAACAGTCAAATCAACGTCAGAACCCAACATTGACGAAACGTCACCAAAAAACATGTTTCAACGTTGTATTTGTGTTTTAAAATATTAGTTGGGAAATTACCAAAATTCAACGGTCAAATCAATGTCGCAACCCAACATTGAATAAACATCGCCAAAAAGCGTGTTGTTTCAACGTTGTATTTGTGTTCTAAAATATCGGTTGGGAAATGACCAAAATTCAATGGTCAAATCAATTGACATTGAAAAAACGTTGTCAAAAAGAATGTTATTTCAACGTTGCATTTGTGTTGTAAAATATTGTTTGGAAAATGACCAAATTTTAATGGTCAAATCAACGTCAGAACCCAACATTTATGAAACGTCACCAAAAAGCATGTTGTTTCAACGTTGTATTTGTGTTGGGAAATGACCAAAATTCAACGGTCAAATCAACGTCAGAACCCAACATTGATGAAACGTCGCCAAAAAGCATGTTGTTTCAACGTTGTATTTGTGTTGTAAAATATTGTTTGGGAAATGACCAAAATTTAATGGTTGAATAAATGTCACAACCTGACATTGAATAAATGTCGCCAAAAAGCATGTTGTTTCAACATTGTATTTGTGTTGTAAAATATTAGTTGGGAAATGACCAAAATGTAATGGTTGAATAAACGTCACAACCTGACATTGAATAAATACATGTCTAAAAAAAAAAATTATAAAAAAAAAAAAAAGTATAATAGTTTTTTTTTATACATGTATCTCGTGCGCACGAGAAAGTTTCTCTTGCGCACGAGATACATGTCTAAAAAAAAAAAAAAAATTATAAAATGTTTTTTTTTATTTTCTATAACTTTATAAAAAACTTCTCGTGCGCACGAAAAAGTTTCTCTTGCGCACGAGATAGTTTCTCTTGCGCATTAGATACATGTCTAAAAAAAAAAATTATTAAAAAAAATTTTTTTATAATAGTTTTTTTTTTTTAGACATCTCTTGCGCACGAGAAACTTTCTTGTGCGCAAGAGATACATGTCTAAAAAAAAAAAAAAAAACTATTATAAAATATTTTTTTTAATATATTTTTTTTTTTATACATGTATCTCGTGCGCACGAGAAAGTTTCTCTTGCACACGAGATACATGTCTAAAAAAAAATCATTAAAAAATATATTTTATAATAGGTTTTTTTTTTTTTTTTTAGACATCTGTTGCGCACGAGAAAGTTTCTCGTGCGCACGAGATACACGTCTAAAAAAAAAAAAAAATATTATAAAAAATTTGATTTAATACATTTTTTTTTTTAGACATATATCTCGTGCGCACGAGAAAGTTTCTCTTGCGCACGAGATACATGTCTAAAAAAAATCTATATATTAAAAAAAAAATCTATAATATTTTTTATTTGTTTTTTTTAGACATCTCTTGCGCACGAGAAACTTTCTCGTGCACACGAGATACATGTCTAAAAAAAAAAAAATTACAAAATGTTTTTTTTATTTTCATAACTTTATAAAAAGTTTCTCGTGCGCACGAGATACATGTCTAAAAAAAATAAAAAATAAAAAATAAAAACTATTATAAAAAAAAAAAGGGACGGCGTGGCTAAGTTGGTGGAGTGGCCGTGCCAGCAATCGGAGGGTTGCTGGTTACTGGGGTTCAATCCCCACCTTCTACCATCCTAGTCACGTCCGTTGTGTCCTTGGGCAAGACACTTCACCCTTGCTCCTGATGGCTGCTGGTTAGCGCCTTGCATGGCAGCTCCCGCCATCAGTGTGTGAATGTGTGTGTGAATGTGGAAATACTGTCAAAGCGCTTTGAGTACCTTGAAGGTAGAAAAGCACTATACAAGTATAACCCATTTATAATTTATTTATTATAATTTATTTATTTATTTATTTTTAGACATGTATCTCGTGCGCACGAGAAAGTTTCTCTTGCGCACAAGGTACATGTCTAAAAAAAATAAATAATTATAAAATGTTTTTTTTTTTTATAACTTTATAAAAACTTTCTCGTGCGCACGAGATACATGTCTAAAAGAAATAAACATTTTAATTTAAAAAAAATTATAAAATGTTTTTTTTAATTTTTCATAACTTTATAAAAAGTTTCTCATGCGCACGAGAAAGTTTCTCTTGCGCACGAGATACATGTCTAAAAAAAAAAAAAAAAAAGTGTATTCAAAAAATAAATTCCCCCATGTCCCTTTAGGGGCTTCGTAGACTTCCTTTATTGCAGGTGAAATGAAAGTCAAAAAGGAACCCACAAAAGCATGCGCAGACATCACAGTGGCAATATGGCCACTGCAGGACAGCATGTTCTATTCTGCTGAATGCCACCATCTATGTTGCATAGCCGCACCACCCATCTTTTTGCAACACAACAATCCAGTCCAGTGTTCTCCATATAACATCCAAAATGTGACCTATTATGAAAATGACATTTGTCTATCAGTTTACTCCCTCCTTCTGGGAATTGTCTCCCGCTCTCGCTCATAGCTTTATCCTTGTCTCTGTGGAAAATAAAAAAACCTCTGAATGCCTTGGGCTGAATTGCATTATCATGATGAACAGACACAGGATATGAAATGTTGTAATTTCATTAGAAAGATGGAAGCAAACTGGAAGAGCTTGGACTGCTTCTAGTTAACATCTCTCAACATAGAGGCATTATGTTTATTATTACACTTTGCAATGGTGTTGTTTCGCACAATATGTTCTCACTCTTGCTATATAAAGCAACTAACGCTCAGTACCAAAACCAGTGAAGTTAACACGTTGTGTAAATGGTAAATAAAAACAGAATACAATGATTTGCAAACCTATATTCAATTGTATAGACTGCAAAGACAAGATACTTAACGTTGGAACTGGAAAACGTTGTTATTTTTTGCAAATATTAGCTCATTTGGAATTTGACGCCTGCAACATGTTTCAAAAAAGCTGGCACAAGTGGCAAAAAAGACTGAGAAAGTTGAGGGAATGCTCATCAAACGCTTATTTGGAACATCCCACAGGTGAACAGGCTAATTGGGAACAGGTGGGTGCCATGATTGGGTATAAAAGCAGCTTCCATGAAATGCTCAGTCGTTCACAAACGAGGATGGGCCGAGGATCACCACTTTGGGAACAAATGCGTGAGCAAATTGTTTAAGAAAAACATTTCTCAACCAGCTATTGCAAGGAATTTAGGGATTTCACCATCTACGGTCCGTAATATCATCAAAAGGTTCAGAGAATCCGGAGGCGGTAGTGCATCAAAAAGCGACATCAGTGTGTAAAGGATATCACCACATGGGCTCAGGAACACTTCAGAAAACCACTGTCTGTAACTACAGTTGGTCGCTACATCTGCAAGTGCAAGTTAAAACTCTACTATGCAAAGTCACAGCCATTTATCAACAACACCCAGAAATGCCGCCGGCTTCGCTGGGCCCGAGCTCATCTCAGATGGACTGATGCAAAGTGTAAAAGTGTTCTGTGGTCTGACGAGTCCACATTTCAAATTGTTTTTGAAAATGTGGACGTCGTGGAAAAGAACCATCCGTATTGTTATGGGCGCAAAGTTGAAAAGCCAGCATCTGTGATGGTATGGGGGTGTATTAGTGCCCAAGGCATGGGTAACTTACACATCTGTGAAGGCACTATTAATGCTGAAAAGTACATACAGGTTTTGGAGCAACATATGTTGCCATCCAAGCAACGTTATCATGGACGCCCCTGCTTATTTCAGCAAGACAATGCCAAGCCACGTGTTACATCAACGTGGCTTCGTAGTAAAAGAGTGCGGGTACTAGACTGGCCTTTGCAAATCATTGTATTCAGTTTTTATTTACGAATAACACGTGTTAACTTCACTGGTTTTGGGTTTTGTACATCACTGCTGCAAACTGCAACCGCAATAGAGAATAATCAAAACGTAGAATTAACAACTTTTTAAAGGCTGATTTTTTTTTCTTATAAAGACCAGTTACTGAAACGCATTAGCTTGTGCGAATGCTCCTAATGGTATACACACTATAGCTGCTTTCTTTACAGTCCTGTTCTTCTGAAATAGTGGGGCTATTATACTGACTTCCTCATTTTGATTAAAAAAAATAATATAAATCTGCACAAATTGTTTTATTAATGTTTGCTTTGTAGGTCAATGTGTTTAATATATTGTACTTCTAAGTAAATGTGGCTGATCAATTAGATTTTTTTTATTGTATTTTTCAGTGTCAATGGTTTAATTTGGCCAAACAATGTTCATAGTTTAAATAAGGATTTACCTTTTTTTTTTTATTTTAGGCCATTGATATTTTGTTACAGACTAAAAAAAACAATGCATAAAGTAATTATTGATTGTAAGTTGATCTATATATTCTGTCTGTTTTTGTTTTCCTTAATGTTAAAAGATAATGTTATGCAGAGGTGTACTTACAACAAATTTATAGCTAAAATTATGCTATTTCCCCAATTTCCCAGCAGGCACAAGACATTAAAACAACGTTGAGAACTTGTTAAATTAGGTCCTGACGTTGAGCGACTCAAACATAACGTTGAAACAACATGCTTTTTGACGACGTTTAATCAATGTTTGGTTCTGACGTTTATTCAACCATTGAATTTGGGTCATTTCCCAACAATTCTGCCACACAAATACAACGTTGAAACAACATGCTTTTTGACATTTATTCAATGTTGGGTTCTGACGTTGATTTGACCGTTGAATTTTGGTAATTTCCCAACCAATATTCTACAACACAGGTGTCACACTCAAGGCCCGGGGGCCACTTTATTTTATTTGGCCCTCGAAAGCCTGGAAATAATATGCATCAATAAAGTACTGTAACGTTTCTTACTAAATATATTATTTCTTTCTATTTTGGGAGAGAAAAAAAAAAGTACTCCATGTAATCGCAAATTATGATAACTTAAATATTGTTGAAAAATGCAAAAATATATTATCAAACATTCAAACCATTTTTTTAATAGAAATAAATATTAATAATGATGATTTCAAAGCAAGTTATCCATCAAATTGTGCAATGTAAAAGTAGCAATAGATTTTATGGTAAAATCTGTCATGACTTGGTCCTGGGTGTTTGCTTTTCCGGAATGCAACGGAAAGTTGGCTCGGGCGAGACGGGAATATAAATACATGATTTATTTAATATATCAAAATAAAGTACAAACGAAAAGCGCGCACAGTGGCGGAGAACAAACTATGGAACCAAAAGATTATAGCATTAATAAACAAAACTTACTTGGCATGGACTAAAAGGAGCAGCATGAACGATGGACATTAAATCAAGTGTCAGAAATGTGCAGAGCATAATTGTGGGATGTCACCAGAAAGACAAACTGAAAACAATGAACTTAAATACTACAGACATGATTAACGAAAACAGGTGCGTGACTCAAAACGTGAAACAGGTGCGTGACGTGACAGGTGAAAACTAATGGGTTGCTATGGTGACAAACAAGAGTGCACAATGAGTCCAAACGTGGAACAGGTGAAACTAATGGGTAATCATAGAAACAAGACAAGGGAGTGAAAAGCCAGAAACTAAAGAGTCCAATAACTAAACAAAACATGACTAAAACAAAACATGATTACACAGACATGACAAAATCGTGAAATGTACTGTGGTTTTTACAGCATTTTTCTCTAAATGAAAAAAACGGTACTTTTTTTACTTTAATAAACCGTTGTGTCGTTTTGGCATTTACAGTAATTGACCGAAAAATCTACAATTGTTGATTTGCGGTAAAAAAACAAAACAAAAAAACTGGCAGCTCAGGTGCAAAAATTTTACTGAAAATTGCATTTTTTTAAATTTACAGTAAAAAAAAACTAATGTAAATTTTACAGTAAAATTCCGGCAACTGAACTGCCTTTTTTTTTTTTTTTACCATAAAAACAGCAGTACAGTTTTTCCATTTACAGTAATATACACTATATTTTGAGGTGAAATGATTGCAACTGTATCGACGGGGTGGCATTTTACTGCACCTTAACATGAATTGATTACGTGGACCCCGACTTAAACGAGTTGAAAAACTTATTCGGGTGTTACCATTTAGTGGTCAATTGTACGGAATATGTACTGGACTGTGCAATCTACTAATAAAAGTTTCAATCAATCAAAAAAAAGGGTCGTTCTCCCAAGATGCAGCAGGAAACTCCCGAGGCAACATGCAGGTGAGACAATGATTTATTTGCATAAATCACGCAGGAAATGCAGAAAAACTAAACTAGCGTGCCGATAGCACGGGAGGCAAAGCAAAGTGAGAGGCTAGCGTGGAAGCTAGCATACAAACAGGAATCAAGAATCAAAAATATAGACGTCGCTAACTGTCGCGTAGTACAAACAAGGAAGCCAGACTGATTGTGGCCAAAAACAGGAATAAGTCGCTCTCTGATTAGTGCCCGGGAGCAGGTGAGCGTTCCCAACACTAATCAGAGGCAGGTGAACCTAATCTGCAGTCATGGCAACTAAAACACTAACCCGGGGTTGTTGAAAACAGAGCTGAGGGAGTCAAACTAACAGAACAAAACATGATCCGGGCAACGGATCATAACTAGGGATATCTGAAAATGGCTTTTTTGCCAATATGTGATATTCCGATATTGTCCAACTCTTAATAACCGATTCCGATATCAACCGATACCGATATATACAGTCGTGGAATTAACACATTATTATGCCTAATTTTGTTGTGATGCCCCGCTGGATGCATTAAACAATGTAACAAGGTTTTCCAAAATAAATCAACTCAAGTTATGGAAAAAAATGCCAACATGGCACTGCCATATTTATTATTGAAGTCACAAAGTGCATTATTATTTTTAACATGCCTCAAAACAGCAGCTTGGAATTTGGGACATGCTCTCCCTGAGAGAGCATGAGGAGGTTGAGGTGGGCGGTGTTTTGTTTCGGGGGGTAGGGGGTAGCGAGGAATGTATATTGTAGCGTCCTGGAAGAGTTAGTGCTGCAAGGGGTTCTGGGTATTTCTTCTGTTGTGTTTATGTTGTGTTACGGTGCGGATGTTCTCCCGAAATGTGTTTGTCATTCTTGTTTGGTGTGGCGCATAACTGGTGTGTAACTGGTGAGTTAACTGGTGTGTAATTGGTGAGTTAACTGGTGTGTAGTTCACAGTGTGGCGCATAACTGGTGTGGCGCATGACTGGAAAAGTTAGTGCTGCAAGGGGTTCTGGGTATTTGCTCTGTTGTGCTTATGTTGTGTTACGGTGCGGATGTTCTCCCGAAATGTGTTTGTCATTCTTGTCTGGTGTGGGTTCACAGTGTGGCGCATATTTGTAACAGTGTTAAAGATGTTTATACGGCCACCCTCAGTGTAACCTGTATGTCTGTTGACCAAGTATGCAGGCATTCACTTGTGTGTGTGAAAAGCCGTAGATATTATGTGACTGGGCCGGCACGCAAAGGCAGTGCCTTTAAGGTTTATTGGCGCTCTGTACTTCTCCCTACGTCCGTGTACACAGCAGCGTTTTAAAAAGTCATACATTTTACTTTTTGAAATCGATACTGATAATTTTGTAACCGATTCCGATAATTTCCGATATTACATTTTAAAGCATTTATCGGCCGATAATATCGGCAGTCCGATATTTTCGGACATACCTAATCATAACAGCAACTTTTTTTTACATGTTAGTTTTTAAGAAATCTATTTAAAAAATGCATTAAATGATGTGGCCCTCAGTGAAAACGACTTTGACACCTGTGCTCCACAACACAAATACAACGTTGAAACAACATGCTTTTTGACAACGTTCATTCGATGTGACATTGATTTGACCATTGAAATTTGGTCATTTCCCAACCAACAACGTGGATCCAACGTTAGACATCGTTATCTCAATTTGCAAATAAAACTATTTTGCAACGTTGTTTTAAAATCAGTTTTAAAGGACATGTATGTATAACCAACGTTGTGTCTGCTGGGATCCCCTCCAGGGATTAATAAAATATTTCAGTTTCATTTATAGTCGCGGCGGCACATGTTTTCTTCTTCTAACATGGGGATCAGCAACCCCAGTGGCTCCCTGGAGCATTTTTGAAAAAGGGTTGAAAATGGAAAAAAAAGGGGGGAAATATTTTTTTTGTTTTAGTATGTTTTTAGTTTGAGGACAAACATGACACAAATCTTCCCAATTGTTAGAAAGCCAACTGTTTAATATGTTTGTGTGTATGCTTCCCTGATGACAGTATTTGGTGAACATCGTTTTGTCCGACTAATTCCGGCGGTTCTTGAACTCACCATAGTGTGGACTGCGACTCAACAGTTTGTTTACATGTAAAATCTTCCACTCCTTCTTTGTCTCATTTTGTCCACCAAAAGTTTTATGCTGTGCGTGAATGCACAAAGGTGCACTTTGTTGATGTTATTGACTTCAGACATATTTGGTCAGTGCATGACTGCAAGCTAATCAATGCTAACATGCTATTTAGGCTAGCTGTATGTACATATTGCATCATTATGCCTCATTTGTAGCTATATTTGAGCTCATTTGATATCCTTTACTTGTATCCTCTTTGTATATAATTTAGTTTTGCATGTCTCACGACACATTATCTGTATGTACCGTATTTTTCGGACTATAAATCGCAGTTTTTTCATAGTTTGGACTTATGTGTGAAATTATTAACACATTACCGTAAAATATCAAATAATATTATTTAGCTCATTCACGTAAGAGACTAGACGTACAAAATTTCATGGGATTTAGCGATTAAGAGTGACAGATTGTTTGGTAAACGTATAGCATGTTCTATATGTTATAGTTATTTGAATGACTCTTATCATAATATGTTACGTTAACATACCAGGCACGTTCTCAGTTGGTTATTTATGCCTCATATAACATACACTTATTCAGCCTGTTGTTCGCTATTCTTTATTTATTTTAAATTGCCTTTCAAATGTCTATTCTTGGTGTTGGCTTTTATCAAATAAATTTCCCCCAAAAAATGTGACTTATATATGTTTTTTTTCTTCTTTATTATGCATTTTCGGCCGGTGCGACTTATACTCCGGTGCGACTTATACTTCAAAAAATACGGTAATATTGGCTGCATTTTTGTGTGCCATGCTGTTCCAGACCACAGCAAACATTACCTACTATACCAAAGACTGTAATAAATCTATTAAAAGAGCCTGACATTTCCTTTAACTTGGACATACATATCTATACCTTTGGCTATTAAAATCCAGTAATTTCCAGGAGTTATCTCACCTTCGAAGTAGCCTCTGATTTACTAATGTTTTCCAATGTTGTAAAAATGTGTAGAATAAATATTACATTTCAACATTTCTGTCAACGAAGATTTGCTTCAGCCTGCGACACAGTCATTTTGATAGTAGGCTATTATAGCAAATATAGACACTTACATCATGTGTTGACTTCATTATAAGACTTATATACGGCTTTTCATTTTTTGAGGCTGCAGACAGATTAGTTTTGGGTTGCCGACCCCTGCTGTAACCCCTGCACTGTAAATATAAGACTTGGGGAACAAAGGCAGACCATTAACCTGTTCTTTGTTGGGATGCAGAGGGGGGATGGTGCGTTATTGCTTAGAGGTTCACCAGCTGTCACTATGACAGAGGGGCTTCCCCACAACCCCCAACCCAGGGGTAGCAGAAACACCAAGCACAGAACTGTAAAATCCCGTGCAAAATGAGGGGGGGAGGATGTTTTGACCTTGAAGAGGAAATCTGTGCATATTTTCCAGCTTAAAACTGTCATTCGTCTATCGGCCATTTATTTTTCACGGGCTTTCACGGCCTCTTCTCACGTCTTAGAGCAGGGGTGTGAAAAATGTACTCCCAAGTGGGCCGGACTGGTAAAATCACGGCAAGATAACTTAAAAATAAAGACAACTGCAGCCCATATCACCCCCATCTTATCCAGTCTTCATTGGCTTCCAGTTAAATTCCGCATTGAATTTAAGATTTTATTCTTGACATTCCGTTCGTTGCATGGTGGGGCCCTTCAGTACATCACTGACTTGCTAGGCCCCTACTCTTCAGGTCAGGGTCTTCTAAAGCAGTGTTTTTCAACGTTTTTTGAGCCAAGGCACATTTTTGCATTGAAAAAATTCGGAGGCACACCACCAGCAGGAATCATTAAAAAACGAAAGACAGTTGACAGTAAAAAGTTTAAAGTCAATTGTTGGGTATGACTTTAAAGCATAACCAAGCGTGCATCAATGTTGCTCTTGTCTCAAAGTAGGTGTACTGTCACCACCTGTCACATCACGCCCTGACTTATTATTATTATTATATTATTATTTTTTTGGCTGTTTTCCTGTGTGTAGTGTTTTAGTTCTTGTCTTGCGCTCCTAATTTGGTGGCTTCTTCTCTTTTTTTGGTATTTTCCTGTAGCAGTTTCATGTCTTCCTTGACCGCTATTCCCCACACATACTTTGTTTTAGCAATCACAAAAATTTCAGTTGTTTTTATCCTTCTTCGTCGGGACATTGTTGATTGTCATGTCATGTTCGGATGTACTTTGTGGACGCCGTCTTTGCTCCACAGTAAGTCTTTGCTGTCGTCCAGCATTCTGTTTTTGTTTACTTTGTAGCCAGTTCAGTTTTAGTTTTCTTCTGCATAGCCTTCCCTAAGCTTCAATGCCTTTTCTTAGCGGCACTCACCTTTTGTTTATTCTTGGTTAAAGCATTAGACACTTTTTTACCTGCACACTGCCTCCCGCTGTTCCCGACATCTACAAAGCAATTAGCTACCGGCTGCCACCTACTGATATGGAAGAGTATTACACGGTTACTCTGCCGAGCTCTATACATCACCGACACTCAACAACAACACATCATTTGCAGACTATAATTACTGGTTTGCAAAAAATATTTTTAACCCACATAAGTGAACCCAGATGATCTCCCACGGCACACCAGACTGTTGAAAAACACTGTTCTAAAGATCCCAAAAACTCGTTTTAAACCCCGTGGAGACCTGGCATTCCAGGCTATAGCTCCCAGACTCTGGAACAACTTGCACCAGTCCCTCCGTGATCTTGACTGTGTTGAAATTTCTAAGAAACATTTGAAAACATCTCTAAAGCTTTTAGTTAATGCACCTTTTAACTCTCATTTTCGCCGGGCGCCGGTCAGAAGGAGTCTACTCCTGCACACCGTGACCAGGACTTCTCGGAAGACAGCAGGAACTTCACTCGGTGACAGAAAACACCGTGAGTATGGCTTCCTGCGCGTCTTGCACCTTACTCACGGAGAGGCTGGCTTTGCTAGAGGGCCGTGTCCGCCAGTTAGAGCAGAGTAATCTCGTAACTTTAGATGTTGCGGACACATCTGCTAGCGTTAGCTGTAGCGAGCTAACTAGCCCAGCCTGTAGTAGTCCTAAGCGGCCTACAAGCTACGGTGTACCGGTTGAGACGCATAATAGATTTAGCTCTTTAGCTAGTCCTACACCCAAGTCTACCGGGCACCACACCTTAGTCATAGGGGACTCCATCACCCGAAACATAAAGCTTAGCAAACCAGCCACAATTAAGTGCATCCCGGGGGCCCGAGCACCTGACATTGAGGCTAATCTTAGGGAGCTAACTCGCAACAGGCCTAGTAAACACGTACGACAGGCTAATCGCACCACTAGTTATGCGAATATAGTTGTACACGTTGGCTCCAATGACACTAGAATGAGACAGTCAGAGATTACAAAGAGAAACATAGCCAGGACTTGTGATCTCGCTAGAAAGATGTCCAGGCATCGAGTAATTGTCTCTGGCCCCCTGCCTGCGAGAGGCAATGATGAGAGATATAGCAGATTAGTCTCGCTTAACAAGTGGCTGGCTAGCTTCTGTAGACAACAGGGACTAACGTTTATTGATAATTGGCCCTCTTTCTGGGGCAAACCAGGCTTGCTGATGAGGGACGGCCTTCACCCTAACCAGGAAGGCGCCATCATCCTGTCTAAAAACATAGACTACTGTTTAAGTCACATTTGACTAACTACACTAGAGCAAGCCCGGTCACAGGCAATTACAGAGCCTGCTAGTCCGGGTGAGGAGTCAGTTAAGCTAGAACTAGCCAGCGCCAGGCTGGATAATTCCTGTACGCATAGCAATTTTCTTAGAATAACACACAACTCACATAATGTGTTTTCTGTTGTGAATGTGTCAGGGGTAGATATGCATTCTACTGAGGTGGCAAATCATGATGCGTTCAGTCGATCGCTGCATCAAGCAAACAATCTGAAAATTCCCGTCGTATCAATTCCTAGATATGGTCGAAACTATTTAAAGTGCACTACGTATAATAAACGCAACATTATTAATATTTCTACTACGGATAATTTAAACAAAAACTCGTCAAAACAGCCCAATACTTATAATCTGGGCTTTTTAAACATAAGATCATTGTCTCCCAAAACGTTATTAGTTAATGAGGTCATTAGAGACAACAATCTTAACGTCATTGGTCTTAGCGAAACCTGGCTCAAACCAGACGAATTTTTTGCGCTAAATGAGGCATCTCCTCCTAACTATACGAATGCGCATATTGCCCGTCCCCTTAAAAGGGGTGGGGGGGTCGCACTAATATACAATGAAAACTTTAACCTTACCCCTAACCTAAATAATAAATACAAATCGTTTGAGGTGCTTACTATGAGGTCTGTCGCACCGCTGCCTCTCGATATGGCTGTTATCTACCGACCCCCAGGGCCCTACTCGGACTTTATTAATGAATTCTCAGAGTTCGTTGCTGATCTAGTGACGCACGCAGACAATATAATCATAATGGGGGACTTTAATATCCATATGAATACCCCATCGGACCCTCAGTGCGTGGCGCTCCAGACTATAATTGATAGCTGTGGTCTTACACAAATAATAAATGAACCTACGCATCGCAACGGCAATACGATAGATCTAGTGCTGGTCAGGGGTGTCACCACCTCCAAAGTTATGGTACTCCCGTATACTAAAGTAATGTCCGATCATTACCTTATAAAATTCGAAGTTCTGACTCATTGTCAACAAACTAATAATAATAATAACTGCTATAGCAGCCGCAACATTAATGCTGCCACAACGATGAGTCTTGCTGACCTACTGCCTTCGGTAATGGCACCATTCCCAAATTATGTCGGCTCTATTGATAACCTCACTAACAACTTTGACAATGCCCTGCGCAAAACCATTGATAGTATAGCACCGCTAAAACAAAAAAGGGCCCCTAAAAGGCACAGCCCATGGTTTACAGAAGAAACCAGAGCTCATAAATTATCATGTAGAAAGTTGGAACGCAAATGGCGCGCGACCAAGCTTGAGGTTTTCCATCAAGCATGGAGTGATAGTTTAATATCGTATAAACGCATGCTTACCTTAGCTAAAGCTAAATATTACTCAAATCTCATCCGCCTCAACAAAAACGACCCTAAATTTTTGTTTAGTACAGTAGCATCGCTAACCCAACAAGGGAGTCCTCCCAATAGCTCCACCCACTCGGCAGATGACTTTATGAATTTCTTTAATAAGAAAATTGATCTCATTAGAAAGGAGATTAAAGACAACGCATCCCAGCTACAACTGGGTTCTATGAACACAGATACAACTGTATCTACGACGGATACTGCAATACAAAATAGTCTCTCTCTTTTTGATGAAATAACATTAGAGGAACTATTACAGCGTGTAAGTGGGATAAAACAAACAACATGTTTACTCGACCCACTTCCTGGGAAACTTATCAAGGAGCTTTTTGTATTATTAGGTCCATCAGTGCTAAATATTATAAACTTATCACTTTCCTCTGGCACTGTTCCCCTAGCATTCAAGAAAGCGGTTATTCATCCTCTGCTCAAAAGACCTAACCTTGATCCTGACCTCATGGTAAACTACCGACCGGTGTCCCACCTTCCCTTTATTTCGAAAATCCTCGAAAAAATTGTCGCACAGCAGCTAAATGAACACTTAGTGTCTAACAATCTCTGTGAACCTTTTCAATCCGGTTTCAGGGCAAATCACTCTACGGAGACAGCCCTCGCAAAAATGACTAATGATCTACTGCTAACGATGGATTCTGATGCGTCATCTATGTTGCTGCTTCTTGATCTTAGCGCTGCTTTCGATACCGTCGATCATAGTATTTTATTAGAGCGTATCAAAACACGTATTGGTATGTCAGACTTAGCTTTGTCGTGGTTTAACTCTTATCTTACTGACAGGATGCAATGCGTCTCCCATAATAATGTGACCTCGGACTATGTTAAGGTAACGTGCGGAGTCCCTCAGGGTTCGGTTCTTGGCCCTGCACTCTTTAGTATTTACATGCTGCCGCTAGGCGACATCATACGCAAATACGGTGTTAGCTTTCATTGTTATGCTGATGACACCCAACTCTACATGCCCCTAAAGCTGACCAACACGCCGGATTGTAGTCAGCTGGAGGCGTGTCTTAATGAAATTAAACAATGGATGTCCGCTAACTTCTTGCAACTCAACGCCAAGAAAACGGAAATGCTGATTATCGGTCCTGCTAAACACCGACATTTATTTAATAATACCACCTTAACATTTGACAACCAAACAATTACACAAGGCGAATCAGTAAAGAATCTGGGTATTATCTTCGACCCAACTCTCTCGTTTGAATCACACATTAAGAGTGTTACTAAAACGGCCTTCTTTCATCTCCGTAATATCGCTAAAATCCGTTCTATTTTATCCACTAGCGACGCTGAGATCATTATTCATGCGTTCGTTACGTCTCGTCTCGACTACTGTAACGTATTATTTTCGGGTCTCCCTATGTTTAGCATTAAAAAATTACAGTTGGTACAAAATGCGGCTGCTAGACTTTTGACAAGAACAAGAAAGTTTGATCATATTACGTCTATACTGGCTCACCTGCACTGGCTTCCTGTGCACTTAAGATGTGACTTTAAGGTTTTACTACTTACGTATAAAATACTACACGGTCTAGCTCCGTCCTATCTTGTCGATTGCATTGTACCATATGTCCCGGCAAGAAATCTGCGTTCAAAGAACTCCGGCTTATTAGTGATTCCCAGAGCCCAAAAAAAGTCTGCGGGCTATAGAGCGTTTTCTATTCGGGCTCCAGTACTATGGAATGCCCTCCCGGTAACAATTAGAGATGCTACCTCAGTAGAAGTATTTAAGTCCCATCTTAAAACTCATTTGTATACTCTAGCCTTTAAATAGCCCCCCTGTTAGACCAGTTGATCTGCCGTTTCTTTTCTTTTCTCCTCTGCTCCCCTTTTCCTTGAGGGGGGGGGCACAGGTCCGGTGGCCATGGATGAAGTGCTGGCTGTCCAGAGTCGGGACCCGGGGTGGACCGCTCGCCTGTGCATCGGCTGGGAACATCTCTGCGCTGCTGACCCGTCTCCGCTCGGGATGGTGTCCTGCTGGCCCCACTATGGACTGGACTCTTACTATTATGTTGGATCCACTATGGACTGGACTCTCACAATATTATGTCAGACCCACTCGACATCCATTGCTTTCGGTCTCCCCTAGAGGGGGGGGGTTACCCACATATGCGGTCCTCTCCAAGGTTTCTCATAGTCATTCACATCGACGTCCCACTGGGGTGAGTTTTTCCTTGCCCTTATGTGGGCTTTGTACCGAGGATGTCGTTGTGGCTTGTGCAGCCCTTTGAGACACTTGTGATTTAGGGCTATATAAATAAAGATTGATTGATTGATTGATTGATAATCCACTTTGTATCCTTTTTTATCATGTTGCCCCTGTTGTTTTAAGTTGAATTGTTGTTTTACTTTACCTATGTTTTGTACAGCGCTTTGTGATTTTATCTGTGAAAAGTGCTTTATAAAATTGTTTTACTTATTTGTCGCTAGTGGTTAGAGTGTCCGCCCTGAGATCGGTAGGTTGTGAGTTCAAACCCCGGCTGAGTCATACCAAAGACTATAAAAATGGGACCCATTCCCTCCCTGCTTGGCACTCAGCATCAAGGGTTAGAATTGGGGGTTAAATCACCAAAAATTATTCCCGGGCGCGGCCACCGCTGCTGCTCACTGCTCCCCTCACCTGCCAGGGGGTGATCAAGGGTGATGGGTCAAATGCAGAGAAACATTTCGCCACACCTAGTGTTTGTGTGTGACAATCATTGCTACTTTAACTTTATTTATATTTTCTGAATAAATTATGTGATAATGTTCATCAGTCAACTCATTGGTGTTAATTTTCAATCAAGATACAAAAATTATATCAAAATCAAATTACAGGATGTTATTTATGTAGTTTGATCGTTTTCCTCTACTGATGTACTAACATCATGTGGTTTATTTTGTAAATACACTATATTGCCAAAAGTATTTGGCCCCCTGCCTAGACTCCTATATGAACTTGAAGTGCAATCCCATTCCTAACCCATAGGGTTCAACATGATGTCGGTCCACCTTTTGCAGCTATTACAGCTTCAACTCTTCTGGGAAGGCTGTCCACAAGGTTGCGGAGTGTGTTCATAGGAATTTTCCACCATTCTTCCAAAAGCGCATTGGTGAGGTCACACACTGATGTTGGTGGAGAAGGCCTGGCTCTCAGTCTCCATTCTAATTCATCCCAAAGGTGTTCTATCGGGTTCAGGTCAGGACTCTGTGCAGGCCAGTCAAGTTCATCCACACCAGACTCTGTCATCCATGTCTTTATGGACCTTGCTTTGTGCACTTGTGCACAGTCATGTTGGAAGAGGAAGGGGCCCGCTCCAAACTGTTCCCACAAGGTTGGGAGCATGGAATTGTCCAAAATGTTTTGGTATCCTGGAGCATTCAAAGTTCCTTTCACTGGAACTAAGGGGCCAAGCCCAACTTCTGAAAAACAACCACACACCATAATTCCTCCTCCACCAAATTTCACACTCCTACCACTTTGTGGCTGAGTTGCTGTTGTTCCCAAACTCTTCCATTTTCTTATAATAAAGCCGACAGTTGACTTTGGAATATTTAGGAGCGAGGAAATTTCACGACTGGATTTGTTGCACAGGTGGCATCCTATGACAGTTCCACGCTGGAAATCACTGAGAGCGGCCCATTCTGTCACAAATGTTTGTAGAAACAGTCTCCATGCCTAAGTGTTTGATTTTATACACCTGTGGCGGGGCCAAGGGATTAGGACACCTGATTCTGATCTTTTGGATGGGTGGCCAAATACTTTTGGCAATATAGTGCATGTAGCATCATCTACAAAGATACAAAGAATAGCTATTGCGTCATCCAGTGGACACATTTAGAACAGCTGTTTCGTTCATTCAAAAATTTCAGGTTGAATTTTATACTCAGCAAACTCATCCCGCGGGCCGGATAAAACCTGTTCGCGGGCCTGATCCGGGCCTCGGACCGTACGTTTGACACCCAAGTCTTAGAGCCTGGAAATGACACGCACAGCTGATCCACCACAGACCACACCTCCTCGTCCTCCTCTTCTCCGGGGGGAGAGAGAGAGAGAGAGAGTGCACACGGACCATAAGGCGTGGTTTTAGGTTTCCATTGGACGGCGAGATGCTCCGTCTGCTCCCGCTGGGGTTCCCACCTGCGTCCGCGCTCGCCGCCTGACTGACCCGGAGGGCTGGTTGTTTTTTTTGGGTGGAGCCCGTTTTTTTTTCCACGGATACACAGCAGAAGGGGTGCTGGTGGAGGAGAAACCGGTCCTGTGCTACGAGGATGGATCCCACGTCACGCAGAGCATCCCCGTGGCTCGTCGTGCTTGCGCTGACGTGCGCCGGGCTGCAAGTGGACTGCAAGCGGGCCAGGCAGCCTCGGTGTCCCGCGTCGTGCACTTGCACCAAAGACAACGCGCTGTGCGAGAGCACCGGCCTGATCCCCCGCGCCTTCCCTCCCGATGTCATCTCTCTGTAAGGCAGACACCTCCTCCTCCTCCTCTTCTCCCTCTTCACGCCCGATTGTGTGTTGCTGTCTGGGGGTGCATTGCAGTCCTTTTCCCTGCTCTTCTCCTCAGGTCCTTCGTCAAGTCTGAATTCACAGAGATCCCCAAAGAGAGCTTCATCCACACGCCAGCCCTGCACTTGCTGTGAGAAACCCTTTTTTTTCATGTTTATATATATATATATATATATATATGTATATATATATATATATATATATATATATATATATATATATATATATATATATATACACAAACCCCGTTTCCATATGAGTTGGGAAATTGTGTTAGATGTAAATATAAACGGAATACAACGATTTACAAATCATTTTCAACCCATAATCAATTGAATATGCTACAAAGACAACATATTTGATGTTTTTTGTGCAAATAATCATTAACTTTAGAATTTGATGCCAGCAACACGTGACAAAGAAGTTGGGAAAGGTGGCAATAAATACTGATAAAGTTGAGGAATGCTCATCCAACACTTATTTGGAACATCCCACAGGTGTGCAGGCTAATTGGGAACAGGTGGGTGCCATGATTGGGTATAAAAGTAGATTCCATGAAATGCTCAGGATGGGGCGAGGGTCACCACTTTGTCAACAAATGCGTGAGCAAATTGTTGAACCGTTTAAGAAAAACCTTTCTCAACCAGCTATTGCAAGGAATTTAGGGATTTCACCATCTACGGTCCGTAATATCATCAAAGGGTTTAAGAGAATCTGGAGAAATCACTGCACGTAAGCAGCTAAGCCCGTGACCTTCGATCCCTCAGGCTGTACTGCATCGACAAGCGACATCGGTGTGTAAAGGATATCACCACATGGGCTCAGGAACACTTCAGAAACCCACTGTCAGTAACTACAGTTGGTTGCTACATCTGTAAGTGCAAGTTAAAACTCTCCTTATGCAAGGTGAAAACCGTTTATCAACAACACCCAGAAACGGCGTCGGTTTCGCTGGGCCTGAGCTCATCTAAGATGGACAAAGTGGAAAAGTGTTCTGTGGTCTGACGAGTCCACATTTCAAATTGTTTTTGGAAACTGTGGACGTCGTGTCCTTCGGACCAAAGAGGAAAAGAACCATCCAGATTGTTATAGGCGCAAAATTGAAAAGCCATCATCTGTGATGGTATGGGGGTGTATTAGTGCCCAAGACATGAGTAACTTACACATCTGTGAAGGCACCATTAATGCTGAAAGGTACATACAGGTTTTGGAGCAACATATGTTGCCATCCAAGCAACGTTACCATGGACGCCCCTGCTTATTTCAGCAAGACAATGCCAAGCCACGTGTTACATCAACGTGGCTTCATAGTAAAAGAGTGCGGGTACTAGACTGGCCTGCCTGTAGTCCAGACCTGTCTCCCATTGAAAATGTGTGGCGCATTATGAAGCCTAAAATACCACAACGAAGACCCCCGGACTGTTGAACAACTTAAGCTGTACATCAAGCAAGAATGGGAAAGAATTCCACCTGAGAATCTTAAAAAATGTGTCTCCTCAGTTCCCAAACGTTTACTGAGTGTTGTTAAAAGGAAAGGCCATGTAACACAGTGGTGAACATGCCCTTTCCCAACTACTTTGGCACGTGTTGCAGCCATGAAATTCTAAGTTAATAATTATTATATGCAAAAAAAAAAAAAAACTTTATGAGTTTGACCATCAAATATCTTGTTTTTGTAGTGCATTCAATTGAATATGGGTTGAAAATGATTTGCAAATCATTGTATTCCGTTTATATTTACATCTAACACAATTTCCCAACTCATATGGAAATGGGGTTTGTATATATATGTATATAGTATTTAACTACAGAAGAGGGGCAACAGTGCCATAGGTGCCAATCCCGTGGGTGCTTCGGGGCCCGAGCACCCACGTGGGATTGATGGCAACTTTCAATCTTTACAATCATTTTAGAAAAATCTATTTTATTGTTGTTAAATTTGTGGCGAGTTTGATCTGTTTTACATACTAAAAATGTAACAAGTCATATAGTCCATAATTAACAAAGTCTGTCCAAGACTTCATCGTGCCAAATGATGAACTAATGACACGAACATCTTGACTTTACAGTTTTTTTTCCCCCATTTGCTTACACACCATTTTACTAACTGTGTGTCTTTTTTCAAAAAAACTTTTCCACACACAACATTCAATATTCTTAATTCCTAGATTATTTGCAAAATGACACACTTTGGTCAAAACATATGCCCATTCTTCAAGATAAAGAAAGCATTTGTAAAAATTAGAGATGTCCGATAATGGCTTTTTTGCCGATCTCCGATATTCCGATATTGTCCAACTCTTAATTACCGATTCCGATATCAACTGATACCGATATATACAGTCGTGGAATGAACACATTATTATGCCTGATTTTGTTGTGATGCCCCGCTGGATGCATTAAACAATGTAACAAGGTTTTCCAAAATAAATCAACTCAAGTTATGGAAAAAAATGCCAACATGGCACTGCCATATTTATTATTGAAGTCACAAAGTGCATTTTTTTTTTTAACATGCCTCAAAACAGCAGCTTGGAATTTGGGACATGCATGAGGAGGTTGAGGTGGGCGGGGTTGGGGTGGGGGGGTAGCGGGGGGGTGTATATTGTAGCGTCCCGGAAGAGTTAGTGCTGCAAGGGGTTCTGGGTATTTGTTCTGTTGTGTTTATGTTGTGTTACGGTGCGGATGTTCTCCCGAAATGTGTTTATCATTCTTGTTTGGTGTGGGTTCACAGTGTGGCACATATTTGTAACAGTGTTAAAGTTGTTTATACGGCCACCCTCAGTATGACCTGCATTCACTTGTGTGTGTGAAAAGCCATAGATATTATGGGATTGGGCCGGCACGCAAAGGCAGTGCCTTTAAGGTTTATTGTACTTGTTTATTGTACTTGTTTATTGTACTTGTTACTGTACTTCTCCCTACGTCCGTGTACACAGCGGCGTTTTAAAGAGTCATAAATTTAACTTTTTGAAACTGATACCGATAATTTCCGATATCACATTTTAAAGCATTTATCGGCCGATAAAATGGGCAGTCCGATATTATCGGACATCTCTAATATTTAGTCAAGTCAGCCATACAGGTCACACTGAGGGTGGCCGTATAAACAACTTAAAAAAAAAATTGATTTTTGAAAAATGAGAATCGTTACTGAATCGTACAATGTGAGAATCGCGATTTGAATTCGAATCGATTTTTTCCCACACCCCTAGTCAGAACGCAACATTGATTAAACGTCGTTAAAAAGTATGTCGTTTCAACGTTGTATTTGTGTCATAGGATCTTGGTTGGGAAATTACCAAAGTTCAATGGTCAAAACAACATCACAACCAAACATTGAATAAATGTCATTGAAAAGTATGTTGTTTCAACGTCATATTTGTATTCGGAAATGACCAAAATTCAATGGTCAAATCAACGTCACAACCTGACATTGAATAAACGTTGTCGAAAAGTATGTTTTTTCAACATCGTATTGGTGTTGGGAAATGACCAAAATTCAATGATCAAATCAACGTCACAACCTGACATTGAATAAACGTTGTCAAAAAGTATGTTGTTTCAACGTTGTATTTGTATTGGGAAATGACCAAAATTCAATGGTCAAATCAACATCAGAACCCAACATTGATTAAACGTCGTTAAAAAGTATGTTATTTCAACGCTGTACTGTATATGTGTTGCAGAATATTGGTTGGTAAATGACCAAAATTCAATGGTCAAAACAATGTCGCATCCTGACATTGAATAAACGTTGTCGAAAAGTATGTTGTTTCAATGTCGTATTTGTGTTGGGAAATGACCAAAATTGAATGGTCAAATCAACGTCAGAACCCAAAATTGATTAAACGTCGTTAAAAAGTATGTTATTTCAACGCTGTATATGTTTTGCAGAATATTGGTTGGGAAATGACCAAAATTCAATGGTCAAATCAACGCCACAACCTGACATTGAATAAACGTTGTCCAAAATTATGTTGTTTCAATGTCATATTTGTGTTGGGAAATGACCAAAATTCATTGGTCAAATCAACGTCACAACCCGACATTGATTAAACGTTGTTAAAAAGTATGTCGTTTCAACGTTGTATTTGTGTCATAGGATCTTGGTATGGAAATTACCAAAATTCAATGGTCAAATCAACGTTACAACCTGACATTAAATAAATGTTGTCAAAAAGTATGTTTTTTCAACGTTGTATTGGTGTTGGGAAATTACCTAAATTCAATGGTCAAATCAACATCAGAACCCAACATTGATTAAAGGTTGTTAAAAAGTATGTCGTTTCAACGTTGTATTTGTGTTGTAGGATCTTGGTTGGGAAATTACCAAAATTCAATGGTCAAAACAACGTCACAACCTGACATTGAATAAATGTCGTCGAAAAGTATGTTGTTTCAACGTCGTATTTGTGTTGGGAAATGACCAGAATTCAATGGTCAAATCAACGTCAGAACCCAACATTGATTAAACGTTGTTAAAAAGTATGTCGTTTCAACGTTGTATTTGTGTCGTCGGATCTTGGTTGGTAAATGACCAAAATTCAATGGTCAAAATAACATCACAACCTGACATTGAATAAATGTTGTCGAAAAGTATGTTGTTTCAACGTCATATTTGTATTGGGAAATGACCAAAATTCAATGGTCAAATCAACGTCACAACTTGAATAAACGTTGTCGAAAAGTATGTTGTTTCAACGTTGTTTTTGTGTTGGGAAATGACAAAAATTCAATGGTCAAATCAACGTCAGAACCCAACATTGATTAAACGTCGTCAAAAATCATGTTGTTTCAACGTTATGTTTGAGCTGCTCAAAGCCAGGACCTAATTCAACAAGTTCTCAGCGTTGTTTTAATGTCTTGTGCCTGCTGGGATATTCTCATTTATAAGGCAGACTTGATTGTGTAATGTATTTGAGAAAGCATTCTGTCGAAATCAGGGGTGTGGAACTTTCTTCCATTGGACCACGTTGCAGCTGTGGAACCGTGTTCAGTATTATCTCCTCATGATATCATTACACAAGCGCACCTGCATTCGATTATATCTGGTTCCTAACCAACAAAGTGATTTATAACTCGCTTTGAAATCAAGGTCAAGCTGACAACATGATTTCAACAAGAGTTTTGAGACTTGGGTTAGCTCGTTGCATCAAGTAATGCAAGATTAATATGTTCTTAACGCTCTTAACTCAAAACACTTGTATCTCAAGTCAACGTTGTTCATTGAAATGAATTGATATCAACTTAATTGGTGCATTGCCACCCCGAAAAACAGCACCATTTTAAAAAGAAAAACTAACTTTGACTCTTCCAGCATATTCTCCGTCAAACACACCATCAGAGGATTCTCCATATTTTCATGGATAAATGTCCGCCGTTTAGATAGAACTTTAATAGCCGTGGTGTTATCGACTTATTCTGCTTCAGCATGGTGCCGTAGTGCTAGGATGAAACTGCTTCACCAGCTACACACTGTCATGTTTTTGATGATTTATTTTTCTTTTATTCACTGAATATCATCTACAAAGTTATGTCAATCTCTAGCTATAAGCTGCTGCACAGGTGTCAAACCCAAGGCCTGTGTGCTAGATCTGGCCCGCCACATTATTTTATGCGGTCCGTGAAAGGCTGGACATAATATGCCTTAAAGTACGATATCTTTCAATCTATCTCCATTTTGAGAGAAAAAAAACACATGTACTGCATGCAGTTGCATATCTGTTTAACTTTAATATGATCTAATAATGCAAAAAATATGTTATTATGATACATTCTACACATTTTTTTGTTAAAATAAAAATAAATACCGTATTTTTCGGACTATAAGTCGCAGTTTTTTTCATAGTTTGGCCCCGGGGGTGCGACTTATACTCAGGAGCGACTTATGTGTGAAATTATTAACACATTATAATATTATTTATCTCATTCACGTAAGAGACTAGTCCAGGGGTCGGCAACCCGCGGCTCTAGAGCTCTTTAGCGCCGCCCTAGTGGCTCTCTGGAGCTTTTTAAAAAAGGTATGAAAAATGGAAAAAGATGAGGGGAAAACATACTTGCCAACCCCCCCGAATTTTCCGGGAGACTCCCGAAATTCAGCGCCTCTCCCAAAAACCTCCATGCGGACCTGAGTGAGGACAGCCTTTTTTCACTACGGGAGGACAACAGGGTGACAAGAACTAAATCATCCAGACTAGAGATACATTGTATCATTATGTTTATCTTACCTAAAAATAAATAGATATTTATTAATTAAAAAAAAAAAAAAACTAAATACATTTTTACTATATTTTGCTAAAAACATCCAAATTAATTGTATTTTAATTTCTATTTTTTCTGACTCCTTATTACATCCAGCCATAGAATTTTACATTAAAATAAACATAATTGAAATAATTAATTTTAAATTATCATAATAATTCATTTACAATGACCATATTTATTAACAACTTTAGCATTTTATTCACTACATTTTGAAGCTCTCAGAAGCCAAGTTATGTTATATTCCTTAATATTTATTTATGCAAGTTTGAAGTATCAATTATCCAAACACAGTTTTGTTTGCATATTTTCAGGATGTATATATATATATATATATATATATATATATATATATATATATATATATATATATATATATATATATGAAATACTTGACTTGGTGAATTCTAGCTGTCAATATACGCCTCCCCTCTTAACCACGCCCCCAACCACGCCCCGCCCCACCCCCGACCACGCCCCCACCTCCCGAAATCGGAGGTCTCAAGGTTGGCAAGTATGGGGAAAAAAAATCTATTTTTTGTTTTAATATGGTTTCTGTATGAGGACAAACATGACACAAACCTCCCTAATTGTTACAAAGCACACTGTTTATATTAAACATGCTTCACTGATTCGAGTATTTGGCTAGCGCCGTTTTGTCCTACTAATTTTGGCGGTCCTTGAACTCACCTTAGTTTGTTTACATGTATAACTTTCTCCGACTTTCTAGGACATGTTTTATGCCACTTCTTTTTCTGTCTCATTTTGTCCACCAAACTTTTAAGGTTGTGCATGAAAGGTGAGTTTTGTTGATGTTATTGACTTGTGTGGAGTGCTAAGCAGACATATTTGGTCACAGCATGACTGCAAGCTAATCGATGCTAACATGCTATTTAGGCTAGCTATATATACACATTGCATCATTATGCCTCATTTGTAGCTATATTTGAGCTCATTTAGTTTCCTTTAAGTCCTCTTAATTCCATGACACACTATCTGTATGTAATATGGCTTTTAATTTTTTGCGGCTCCAGACAGATTTGTTTTTGTATTTTTGGTCCAATATGGCTCTTTCAACATTTTGGGTTGCCGACCCCTGGACTAGACGTATAAAATTTCATGGGATTTAGCGATTAGGAGTGACAGATTGTTTGGTAAACGTATATCATGTTCTATATGTTATAGTTATTTGAATGACTCTTACCATAATATGTTACGTTACCAGGCACCTTCTCAGTTGGTGATTTATGCCTCATATAACGTACACTTATTCAGCCTGTTGTTCACTATTCTTTATTTATTTTAAATTGCCTTTCAAATGTCTATTCTTGGTGTTGGGATTTATCAAATAAATTTCCCCCCCAAAAATGCGACTTATACTCCAATGCGACTTATATATGTTTTTTTCCTTTTTTATTATGCATTTTCGGCCGGTGCGACTTATACTCCGGAGCGACTTACACTCCGAAAAATACGGTACTTAAATACCTGCTTGACTTGTGAATTCGGACAAAGTTAAACTGTGCACTGTAAAAATTACAGTCAATTTTAAGGTAAAAAAAAAACCTGGCATCTCAGTCACCAGAAAAAAAACCCCCTAAAGGTGTTGTTTTTCTATTTACACTAATATGCTGTAAAAATAACAACCATGGATTTTACAGTAAAAGAAAAAATGGCCAGAATTTTACCGGAAAAAAATTGTTTTTCCATTTACAGTAATATGCTGTAAAAAAAATTAAATAAACCTGCATATTTTAAGGTAAAATTCTGGCGACTGAGCTTACAGTTTTTTACTGCAAAATCAGCAGATTTTTTTTTTTACAGTGTATGTTAGAAACACACTATATAGCCAAAAATATTTGGCCATCCATCCAAATGATGAGAATCAGGTGTCCTAATCACTTGGCCCGGCCACAGGTGTATAAAATCAAGCACTTAGGCATGGAAACTGTTTCTACAAACATTTGTGAAAGAATGGGCCGCTCTCAGGGATTTCCAGCGTGGAACTGTCATAGGATGCCACCTGTGCAACAAATCCAGTCCTGAAATTTCCTCGCTCCTAAATATTCCAAAGTCAACTGTCGGCTTTATTAAAAGAAAAGTGAAGAGTTTGGGAACAACAGCAACTCAGCCAGGAAGTGAAATCTTAACATTGCAACACATGCCGAGTAGCTTACTAAAGTGCAATTTTAAATTCCGCGCGGAATATCCTGCTGAAAACGTCTCGGTTAGCTTACTAAAGTGCAATTTTAAATTCCGCGCGGAATATCCTGCTGAAAACGTCTCGGTATGATGACATCAGCGCGTGACGTCACGGATTGTAGAGGACATTTTGGGACAGCATGGTGGCCAGCTATTAAGTCGTCTGTTTTCATCGCAGTATTCTGGACATCTGTGTTGGTGAATCTTTTGCAATTTGTTCAATGAACAATGGAGACAGCAAAGAAGAAAGCTGTAGGTGGGAAGCGGTGTATTGCGGCAGGTGTTGTGCCGGATAACGCACCCCCGTCGTAGAATGCACCCCTTGACTGTTGTGCCGGATAACACAGCCGGTGTTTCATTGTTTACATTCCCGGAAGATGACAGTCAAGCTTTACCATTGGCCTGTGCATACTTGCCAACCCTCCCGGATTTTCCGGGAGACTCCCGAAGTTCAGCGCCTCTCCCGAAAACCTCCCGGGACAAATTTTCTCCCGAAAATCTCCTGAAATTCAGGCGGAGCTGGAGGCCACGCCCCCTCCAGCTCCATGCGGACCTGAGTCCGCTTTCCCATAATATAAAGAACGTCTACCGTAAAGCAGTCCGTCTGCCGTAAACAGCAATGTTGTGACACTCTTAAACAGGACAATACTGCCATCTAGTGCATTTGTTGAAAGCACTTTTGTGCGTGCCACACAGCAATGCATAATCAGAGAGGGTGTTCAGCATGGTTAGAAAGATAGGGACAGAGAATAGAACAAGGATGGACAATTCAACCCTTAACTCAACAATGAGTAGATGAGTGTTATGTGTGTGTATATGTGTAAATAAATGAACACTGAAATTCAAGTATTTCTTTTATATATATATATATATATATATATATATATATCCATCCATCCATTTTTTTACCGCTTATTCCCTTCGGGTTCGCGGAGATATATATATATATATATATATATATATATGAAATACTTGACTTGGTGAATTCTAGCTGTAAATATACTTCTCCCCTCTTAACCACGCCCCCAACCCCGCCCCCGCCCCAACCACGCCCCCCGCACCCACCTCCCGAAATTGGAGGTCTCAAGGTTGGCAAGTATGGGCCTGTGGAGAACTGGGACAACAGAGACTCTTACCAGGAGGACTTTGAGTTGGATGCGCTGACGCGGTACCGTGAGTACGCATGCAGCTGCGGCTTCCAAACATTTGATCGCTTGCCCGTACGTGCGTGCCGCTATGTGCATGTCACGTACGTAACCTTGGGGACTTTGGGGAAATATATGTGCTGTATGAACTTTGGGGAGGTGAACGGTACTTTGGGCTGTGGGATTGAGTGTGTTGTGCAGGTGTTTGAGTTGTATTGGCGAGTTATATGGACGGGAGGGGGGAGGTGTTTGTTAACCCTCTAGTCCTTCACTCTCACTTTCCTCATCCACGAATCTTTCATCCTCGCTCAAATTAATGGGGAAATCGTCGCTTTCTCGGTCCGAATCGCTCTCGCTGCTGGTGGCCATGATTGTAAACAATGTGCGGATGTGAGGAGCTCCACAACCTGTGACGTCACGCTACTCGTCTGCTACTTCCGGTACAGGCAAGGCTTTTTTATCAGCGACCAAAAGTTGTGAACTTTATTGTCGATGTTCTCTACTAAATCCTTTCAGCAAAAATATGGCAATATCGCGAAATGATCAAGTATGACACATAGAATGGACCTGCTATCCCCGTTTAAATAAGAAAATCGCATTTCAGTAGGCCTTTAACGAACATAATACAATTGGATACATTTGACACAATGTTTTTTGACTGTACACCAACTCCTTTATAACCAACTAGACAAGGCTTTAAATTGCAGATGTCTATTTTTGACCAGTTTTGCATTGTTGTAAAGAAGGTAAACACGATGAATGTGGATTTGCAGCTAGAAAGCTTCCTGCAGTGTAGAATGTATGACTTCAAACAGTAGAATCCTAAACTGCGAGCTCTCTGTGTGCAGCCTCTTTACGGCCAATAACTTGGAAGCAATAAACGAGGACGCTTTCCTCGGTCTTCCTCATTTGGAGTATCTGTGAGTAGAGACCACACAAATATCCTCGAATCCTGCGTCATCGGGAATTTACTGAGATGTTTTTTCTTTTCTCCCTTAAAGGTTCATCGAAAACAACCAGATCAATTCCATATCGCCGTACGCTTTCCGTGGACTGAAAACATTAGTGCACCTGTAAGTATGACAGTAAATATACTTTTAGAACATACAATTGTGGATTCCATTGGGAGTTACTACATGTTAAGATATACTTTTGATATAAAAAAAAAATGAATCATGTCATCCTTTCAGTCTGTTGTTAGAATCTTATATACAGTAGAGTATAGGGTTGTACTGTATACCGGCATCCATCCATCCATCCATTTTCTTCCACTTATCCGAGGTCGGGTCGCGGGGGCAGCAGCTTAAGCAAGGAAGCCCAGACTTCCCTCTCCCCAGCCACTTCGTCCAGCTCCTCCCGGGGGATCCCGAGACGTTCCCAGGCCAGCCGGGAGAGATAGTCTTCCCAGCTTGTCCTGGGTCTTCCCCGTGGCCTCCTACCGGTCGGACGTGCCCGAAACACCTTCCTAGGGAGGCGTTCGGGTGGCATCCTGACCAGATGCCCGAACCACCTCATCTGGCTCCTCTCGATGTGGAGGAGCAGCGGCTTTAATTTGAGCTCCCCCCGGATGGCAGAGCTTCTCACCCTATCTCTAAGGGAGAGCCCCGTCACCCGGCGGAGGAAACTAATTTCGGCCGCTTGTATGACCCAAAAGCTCATGACCATAGGTGAGGATGGGAACGTAGATCGACCGGTAAATCGAGAGCTTTGCCTTCCGGCTCAGCTCCTTCTTCACCACAACGGATCGATACAGGGTCCGCATTACTGAAGACGCCGCACCGATCCGCCTGTCGATCTCACGATCCACTCTTCCCTCACTCGTGAACAAGACTCCGAGGTACTTGAACTCCTCCACTTAGGGCAGGGTCCCCTCCCCAACCCGGAGATGGCACTCCACCCTTTTCCGGGAGAGAACCATGGACTCGGACTTGGAGGTGCTGATTCTCATCCCAGTCGCTTCACACTCGGCTGCGAGCCGATCCAGTGAGAGCTGAAGATCCTGGCCAGATGAAGCCATCAGGACCACATCATCTGCAAAAAGCAGAGACCTAATCCTGCAGCCACCAAACCAGATACCCTCAACGCCTTGACTGCGCCTAGAAATTCTGTCCATAAAAGTTATGAACAGAATCGGCGACAAAGAGCAGCCTTGACTGAGTCCAACCCTTACTGGAAACGTGTCCGACTTACTGCCGGCAATGCGGACCAAGCTCTGGCACTGATCATACAGGGAGCGGACCGCCATAATCAGACAGTCCGATACCCCATACTCTCTGAGCACTCCCCACAGGACTGCCCGGGGTACACGGTCGAATGCCTTGTCCAAGTCCACAAAGCACATGTAGACTGGTTGGGCAAACTCCCATGCACCCTCAAGGACCCTGCCGAGAGTATAGAGCTGGTCCACAATTCCACGACCAGGACGAAAACCACACTGTTCCTCCTGAATCCGAGGTTCGACTATCCGGCGTAGCCTCCTCTCCAGTACACCTGAATAGACCTTACCGGGAAGGCTGAGGAGTGTGATCCCACGATAGTTAGAACACACCCTCCGATTCCCCTTCTTAAAGAGAGGAACCACCACCCCGGTCTGCCAATCCAGAGGTACCGCCCCCGATGTCCACGCGATGTTGCAGAGTCTTGTCAACCAAGACAGCCCCACAACATCCAGAGCCTTAAGGAACCTGGTGGTACCTGGTGGTATACCGGCATAATAATGAATAAAAAACAGTACTATACTGTTTGAAAAGTACCGATTCCCCATTTTTTTTAATTTTTTAACGGGCATGACTGCGCATCGTCTTGTCATGACATTGCTGGTTTTACGAGCAGAGGAGCATGTTCGGCAGTGCACAATCACGGAGTACTTACAAGCAGACACGGTGTGTAGACAGAAAAGGGAGAACGGACGCATTTTGGCCTAAAAACTAACGATAAAGGTGAAGCTATAACACTGAAACGCCCTCAGGAAGAGGCGCTTTAAGACATCCATCTGCAGTGTTTTAGCTACTTCTAAATCACTAATCAAGTAAGTCTCTTACAAGTATCAGTAGTACGAGGAATAGCTAAACATGCTTCACTACACACCGTAGCTGAATGTAAACAAATGCCATGGGTGGATCTACACCTGACATCCACTGTAATGATACCAAGTACAAGAGCGTATCTAGTCGGTACTACTATGATTACGTCGGAAAAAAAAAATTCTCCTTTTTTTAAAGTTCATATTATGTTTATAAACTCAGGAAATATGTCCCTGGACACATGAGGACTTTGAATATGACCAATGTATGATCCTGTAACTACTTGGTATCGGATCGATACCTAAATTAGCGGTATCATCCAAAACTAATGTTAAAGTTAAAGTACCAATGATTGTCACACACACACTAGGTGTGGTGAAATTTGTCCTCTGCATTTGACCCATCCCCTTGTTCACCCCCTGGGAGGTGAGGGGAGCAGTGGGCAGCAGCGGTGCCGCGCCTGGGAATCATTTTTGGTGATTTAACCCCCAATTCCAACAAAATGTAAAGTATCAAACAACAGAAGAATAAGTGATTATTACATTTTAACAGAAGTGTAGATAGAACATGTTGAAACGGAAAATAAGCAGATATTAACAGTAAATGAACAAGTGGATTAATAATCAATTTTTACAGCTTGTCCCTCTAATTTTGACAAAATAATAGAATGAGAAATGACACAATTTGTTACTGCATACGTAACATGAATTGATTAACTTGGACCCCGACTTAAACAAGTTGAAAAACTTATTGGGGTGTTACCATTTAGTGGTCAATTGTACGGAATATGTACTGTACTGTGCAATCTACTAATAAAAGTTTCAATCAATCAATCATACGTCAGCAGACTAATTAGAAGCCTTTTTTTGCTTACTTACTACTAAAAGACAAGTTGTCTAGTATGTTCACTATTTTATTTAAGGCCAACATTGTACTTCGATTGCAATAAGAAACATATGTTTAATGTACCCTAAGACTTTTTGTTAAAATATAAAGCCAATAATGCCATTTTTTGTGGTCCCCTTTATTTAGAAAAGATCGAAAAGTATTGAAATACATTTTGGTACCAGTACCAAAATATTGATAACCCTAGTAGAGTGTACAACATTTTTTTTTTTTAATTTCCACATATTCAGCAGAATTGACGTTCATATTTAATTACTAGAGAGAATATTATTTCAGATGCCGTTTTAAACATGACAGCTTTTGGTGATCCTCCTTGCCTTGCTTGGCCAGTCTTTTTACTGCGCTGCAACTTAACTAAGGGAGCGCTAGCGCATTAATTACATAACATGCGCTTCTTTGTTACAATGGGAATGGATGTATAGCCACTTCACACGAGCTGCTTCTATTCGCATACCTTTTTATTCTTGGTTCCTATCAATAATGCAATACTCATGCTGATGGAATTAACTGTTCCTCATTATAGAACACCATCTGCTCTGAGCAAAGTTACTGTACATTGGTGCAGGTTTGCACTTGCTGCAAGGCTGTAAGACCACGCCAATATATATACTGTTCGTAACGTCATTTATTATTTAACAATTTGTAGCGACGTCCCGATCCTGATCACGGGATCGGATCTGGGGCAGATTTTTGCCTTCTTTTACCAGTTTGGCTGAAGAGCTGCAGAGCCCAGCCGATCTTTACCGCAGCTAAAGTGTTTATGGCCCCCGGGATAATATTTGATTAGTATTAGAACCGGCCCGCAGGCCACAGCCGCCTGCTGCTGTTTTGCACGCACCAATACTCCATCAGTGTTGGCGCTAGGATTTTTCAAAATGGGACCCCGGGAACTCCATCAAGTCATAAAAATGGGGTCCCACAGTACATTTGTAACCGTTTTGAAAACAAATGATAAATGTATGCATTATCCTGTTATATCTCACATTCTATATTGTGTTCTGAAAACGGTTGTCATAAACATTACCGTATTTTTCGGAGTATAAGTCGCTCCGGAGTATAAGTCGCACCGGCCGAAAATGCATAATAAAGAAGGAAAAAAACATATATAAGTCACATTTTTGGGGGGAAATTTACCAAGAATAGACATTTGAAAGGCAATTTAAAATAAATAAAGAATAGTGAACAACAGGCTGAATAAGTGTACGTTATATGAGGTGTGAATGAATGATGGCTTCTCACTTCTCTGTGAAGCGCTTTGAGTGTCTAGAAAAGCGCTATATAAATCTAAGTCATTATTATTATTATTATATGAGGAATAAATAACCAACTGAGAAGGTGCCTGGTATGTTAACGTAACATATTATGGTAAGAGTCATTCAAATAACTATAACATATAGAACATGCTATACGTTTACCAAACAATCTGTCACTCCCGATCGCTAAATCCCATGAAATCTTATATGAAAAAAAGTATGAACCGTTCAGCTGACCTGACTTGGCATGTCATTCGGATCATATGTTTTTCCTTTTTTTTCGGTTTGGAGTGTGTGTAGACAGAGGTATTCAACTAAATTGCTTTAGGTGCCACATTTCCAGAAAGCTAAGTATACAGTTTACACAAACGTGCATGGAAGGAGATCTAGTGGACAGCAAATGTTGGCAGCTCTGTAACTAATACCATACATGACATAATTGATCAAATACAAATGGATGGTAACAGTGAATTATTGAGTATTCTAAGAACAATGTGCCCCGAAACCCAACTGCAAACTGTGATAATAAAAATTACTAAGGTCCGAACTGTGAATTTTGTGAACCATTCCACCACTATAAAGTTTTATACTTAAAACTTTGTTTCCTTAATATTATGACTGTTTTCTTGTTATATTACAGTTTTATTTTTCTCAAATTTCTCAAAGTACAAAGTGCAACTTAACATTGTCATCAACAACACAGGTACAGTATGTACCGTATTTTTCGGAGTATAAGTCGCACCGGCCGAAAATGCATAATAAAGAAGGAAAAAAACATATATAAGTCGCATTTTTTGGGGAATTTTTTTTGATAAAACCCAACACCAAGAATAGACATTTGAAAGGCAATTTAAAATAAATAAAGAATAGTGAACAACAGGCTGAATTAGTGTACGTTATATGACGCATAAATAACCAACTGAGAACGTGCCTGGTATGTTAACGTAACATATTATGGTAAGAGTCATTCAAATAACTAACATATAGAACATGCTATACGTTTACCAAACAATCTGTCACTCCTAATCGCTAAATCCCATGAAATCTTATACGTCTAGTCTCTTACGTGAATGAGCTAAATAATATTATTTGATATTTGACGGTAATGTGTTAATAATTTCACACATAAGTCGCTCCTGATTATAAGTCGCACCCCCGGCCAAACTATGAAAAAAACTGCCATTTATAGTCCGAAAAATACGGTACATACAGATAATGTGTCGTGAGACATGCAAAACTAAATTATATACAAAGAGGATGAACGTAAAGCATATTAAATGAGCTCAAATATACCTACAAATGAGGCATAATGATGCAAAATGTACATACAGCTAGCCTAAATAGCATGTTAGCATTGATTAGCTTGCAGTCATGCACTGACCAAATATGCCTGAAGTCAATAACATCAACAAAGTGCACCTTTGTGCATTCACGCACAGCATAAAACTTTTGGTGGACAAAATGAGACAAAGAAGGAGTGGAAGATTTTACATGTAAACAAACTGTTGAGTCGCAGTCCACACTATGGTGAGTTCAAGAACCGCCGGAATTATGCCTCGTTTGTCGGTATATTTGAGCTCATTTAAAATCCTTTACTTTTATCCTCTTTGTCTATAATTTAGTTTTGCATGTCTCACCACACATTATCTGTATGTAATATTGTCTGCATTTCTGATAGTTGTTTGTGTGCCATGTTGTTCCAGACCACAGCAAACATTACCTAGCTTGCCAAAGATTGTAATAAATCCATTAAAAGAAGACAGCGTACCGTTTCCTTTAACTTGGACACACATATCTATACCTTCGGCCGTTAAAATCCCGTAATTTCCAGGAGTTATCTCACCTTCTGAGTAGCCTCTGATTTACTAATGGTTACTAATGTTGTAAAAATGTGTAGAATAAATATCACATTTCAGTCAACGAATATTCATTTTGATAGTAGGCTATTATAGCTAATTGTCATGTCTGTGTAATCATGTTTTGTTTTAGTCATGTTTTGTTTAGTTATTGGACTCTTTAGTTTCTGGCGTTTCACTCCCTTGTCTTGTTTCCATGATTACCCATTAGTTTCACCTGTTCCACGTTTGGACTCATTGTGCACTCTAGCAACCCATTAGTTTTCACCTGTCACGTCACGCACCTGTTTCACGTTTTGAGTCACGCACCTGTTTTCATTAATCATGTCTGTAGTATTTAAGTTCATTGTTTTCAGTTTGTCCGTCTGGTGACATCCCACAATTATGCTCTGCACATTTCTGACACTTGATTTCATGTCCATTGTTCATGCTGCTCCTTTTAGTCCATGCCAAGTAAGTTTTGTTTATTAATGCTATAGTCTTTTGGTTTCATAGTTTGTTCTCCGCCACTGTGCGCGCTTTTCGTTTGTACTTTATTTTGATATATTAAATAAATCATGTATTTACATTCCCGTCTCGCCCGAGCCAACTTTCCGTTGCATTCCGGAAAAGCAAACACCCAGGACCAAGTCATGACACTAATATAGACACTTACATCATGTGTTGCCTTCAGTATAAGACTTATATAGGGATTTTCATTTTTTGCGGTTCAAGACAGATTTTTATTTTTTATTTCTGGTCCAATATGGATCTTTCAACGTTTTTGGTTGCAGACCCCTGCACTAGAGGAAGATTTAGCTCTAAAAAAACATGTTTTTCTGTGAAAGGCACCATAGGCAACGTTCCTGCTCTAGTTCTGCTCCATGTGTCCTCAGAGATAAACACCAACTGAAAACATCTGCATTAGGTGTTGTTATTATGTAACCTAGCATGTTTATCATTAACCAAGGGGAAAAAAGAGGAGGCGTCTGATGGCGATTGTGTTTTGTTTTTTTGTTTTTTTACAGGAGTTTGGCCTATAATAATCTCGAGACGCTCCCCAAAGATTTGTTCAAGGGTCTCGAGGCTCTCACGAAAGTGTAAGTACGCCTTTTTTTTTTTTTTTTTTTACACACACGCATAATTTGCATAACGCTTGTTACGTAACGGTAAAAATATCCAAACAGGAACAATGAGTTTCTTGTACAGTCGCCTCGATATCTTTAGTTCTTTGCATCATTATTCCACTCCAGCCGAGGCACCAAAAGAGTGTGGGCGGCTGGCACATTTCACACCATTAAAATTGCACGAGGGGGGTCTGGGGGGGGGTTGGAATTAATCAGCTACTGACGATGTCTGCGTCTCCGCCATAGTTTCTCTTGAATTTTAATGAGCGTACACATTTTTTCACCACAGAAAATCTATTCCAGGAGTCAAACTGTCGCAGTTATAAAACCTTTTAATAACTGTACACTACAGGCGTGTTTGAAAGGGGAACATTATCACAATTTCAGAATTGTTAAAACCATTAAAAATCAGTTCCCAGTGGCTTATTATATTTTTCGAAGTTTTTTTCAAAATTTTACCCATCACGCAATATCCCTAAAAAAATCTTCAAAGTGCCTGATTTTAACCATCGTTATAAACACCCGTCCATTTTCCTGTGACGTCACATAGTGAAGCCAATACAAACAAACATGGCGGAAAGAACAGCAAGGTATAGCGACATTAGCTCGGATTCAGACTCGGATTTCAGCGGCTTAAGCGATTCAACAGATTACGCATGTATTGAAACGGATGGTTGTAGTGTGGAGGCAGGTAGCAAAAACGAAATTGAAGAAGAAACTGAAGCTATTGAGCCATATCGGTTTGAACCGTATGCAAGCGAAACCGACGAAAACGACTCAACAGCCAGCGACACGGGAGAAAGCGAGGACGAATTCTTCGATCGCCTTCTAACCAACGATTGGTATGTGTTTGTTTGGCATTAAAGGAAACTAACAACTATGAACTAGGTTTACAGCATATGAAATACATTTGGCAACAACATGCATTTTGAGAGTGCAGACAGCCCAGTGTTCATCAATTAATATATTCTGTAGACATACCCTCATGTCAGCAGGCCAGGGAAGCTAGGGTTCATATTCTTCTCTTGATCATCTTCGGGACAGTGTGAGCCAAGACATCCAGGGGGTTTAGCTCGCTCGTCTGCGGGAACAAACTGAACATTGCTTGCCGTGCTACCGAGGGCCTTTGTTCCTGAATTGCTCACACACTCCGGCAGATTCAATGGGGGTCTGGCGGCAGATTTCTTTGACTTTATCGTTGGAAATGCATCTGCTTTGAGTGTCGCAGGATATCCACACATTTTTGCCATCTCTGTCGTAGCATAGCTTTCGTCGGTAAAGTGTGCGGAACAAACGTCCAATTTCTTGTCACTTTCGCATCTTTGGGCCACTGGTGCAACTTGAATCCGTCCCTGTTCGTGTTGTTACACCCTCCGACAACACACCGACGAGGCATGATGTCTCCAAGGTACGGAAAACAGTCGAAAAAAACGGAAAATAACAGATCTGATTTGACTCAGTGTTTGAGAAAATGGCGAATTGCTTCCCGATGTGACGTCATCGCTCCGAGAGCGAATATTAGAAAGGCGTTTAATTCGCCAAAATTCACCCATTTAGAGTTCGGAAATCGGTTAAAAAAATATATGGTCTTTTTTCTGCAACATCAAGGTATATATTGACGCTTACATAGGTCTGGTGATAATGTTCCCCTTTAAGCATGAGACGCATTCGACAAAATCTGGGGTAAATCGATGATCGATTATAAACCAAATCGGACGTTCTGAACTCATGTTTCTAGGCTGGAGTCGTAGAATAATGCTGACTTAGCATGGATGTAGCTAAACGCTCCATAGCTGATCCATGCAGCCAAATAGTGCACTCCGTTTTGCCTCAATGGCAGCAAGAATTATTTACAAGCAATTAATCAATTAAGTCCATCCGTTTTGTAACGTTTTCACATCATTAAGTAAAAGGGGAACTGCACTTTTTTGGAATTTTACCTGTCATCTACACCAGGGGTAGGGAACCTATGGCTCTAGAGCCAGATGTGGCTCTTTTGATGACTGCATCTGGCTTTCAGATAAATCTTATCTGACATTGCTTAACACCTAGAGAGGGGGGGGGGTTACCCACATATGCGGTCCTCTCCAAGGTTTCTCAGTCATTCACATCGACGTCCCACTGGGGTGAGTTTTTCCTTGCCCTTATGTGGGCTCTGTACCGAGGATGTCGTTGTGGCTTGTGCAGCCCTCTGAGACACTTGTGATTTAGGGCTATATAAATAAACATTGATTGATTGATTGATTGATTGATTGAACACGATAAGTAATGAATAATTCAGATGGTAATCACAGTGTTAAAAATAACGTTCAAAATATAAAACATTCTCATGCATTTTAATCCATCCCTCCGTTTTCTACCGCAATTGTTCAAGAAGTCGCATTAATGGTAAGAAGTATTTTATTTATTATTGGTTAGCTTCAGAATAACAATGTTATTAAAAAGAATAAGAGACTTATTATACTCTTAAAAATGTTGGTCTTACTTAAAAATGCACGCATTTATTTGTATTCAGTGTTAAAAAATATTATATGGCTCCCACGGAAATACATTTTAAAATATTTGGCTTTCATGGCTCTCTCAGCCAAAAAGGTTCCCGACCCCTGACCTACACACACACACACACACACACACACACACACACACACACACACACACACACACACACACACACACACACACACACACACACACACACACATTTCTCTGTTCTGTGCATTCAAAATAGTAACAAAAATTTAGCTGTTTGGCCACAATACCCAGCAATATGTTTGGAGGAGAAAAGGTGAGGCCTTTAATCCCAGGAACACCAAGCCTACCGTCAAGCATGGTGGTGGTAGTATTATGCTCTGGGCCTGTTTTGCTGCCAATGGAACTGGTGCTTTACAGAGAGTAAATGGGACAATGAAAAAGGAGGATTACCTCCAAATTCTTCAGGACAACCTAAAATCGTCAGCCCGGAGGTTGGGTCTTGGGCGCAGTTGGGTGTTCCAACAGGACAATGACCCCAAACATACGTCACAAGTGGTGAAGGAATGGCTAAGTCAGGCTAGAATTAAGGTTTTAAAATGGCCTTCCCAAAGTCCTGACAATGCTGAAGAAATAAGTCCATGTCAGAAAACTAACAAATTCAGCTGAAATGCACCAATTTTGTCAAGAGGAGTGGTCAAAAACTCAAGCAGAAGCTTGTGGATGGCTACCAAAAGTGCCTTATTGCAGTGAAACTTGCCAAGGGACATGTAACCAAATATTAACATTGCTGTATGTATACTTTTGACCCAGCAGATTTGGTCACATTTTCAGTAGACCCATAATAAATTCATAAAAGAAGCAAACTTCATGAATGTTTTTTGTGACCAACAAGTATGTGCTCCAATCACTCTATCACAAAAAAATAAGAGTTGTAGAAATGATTGGAAACTCAAGACAGCCATGACATTATGTTCTTTACAAGTGTATGTAAACTTTTGACCAGGACTGTAGCTGTTAATAATGATTTAGAACACACAGAAAAGAGAAATACATGTGTTCTTATGCCACCTAAAGGCCTACTGAAATGCGATTTTCTTATTTAAACGGGGATAGCAGGTCCATTCTATGTGTCATACTTGATCATTTCGCGATATTGCCATATTTTTGCTGAAAGGATTTAGTAGAGAACATCGACGATAAAGTTCGCAACTTTTGGTCGCTAATAAAAAAGCCTTGCCTGTACCGGAAGTAGCAGACGAGTAGCGTGACGTCACAGGTTGTGGAGCTCCTCACATCTGCACATTGTTTACAATCATGGCCACCAGCAGCGAGAGCGATTCGGACCGAGAAAGCGACGATTTCCCCATTAATTTGAGCGAGGATGAAAGATTTGTGGATGAGGAAAGTGAGAGTGAAGGACTAGAGGGCAGTGGGAGCGATTCAGATAGGGAAGATGCTGTGAGAGGCGGGTGGGACCTGATATTCAGCTGGGAATGACTAAAACAGTAAATAAACACAAGACATATATATACTCTATTAGCCACAACTCAACCAGGCTTATATTTAATATGCCACAAATTAATCCCGCATAACAAACACCTCCCCTCTCCCGTCCATATAACCCGCCAATACAACTCAAACACCTGCACAACACACTCAATCCCACAGCCCAAAGTACCGTTCACCTCCCCAAAGTTCATACAGCACATATATTTCCCCAAAGTCCCCAAAGTTACGTACGTGACATGCACATAGCGGCACGCACGTACGGGCAAGCGATCAAATGTTTGGAACCGTACTCACGGTACCGTGTCTGCGTATCCAACTCAAAGTCCTCCTGGTAAGAGTCTCTGTTGTCCCAGTTCTCCACAGGCCAATGGTAAAGCTTGACTGTCATCTTCCGGGAATGTAAACAATGAAACACCGGCTGTGTTATCCGGCACGACAGTCAGGGGGTGCATTCTACGGCGGGGGTGCATTATCTGGCACAACACCTGCCGCAATACACCGCTTCCCACCTACAGCTTTCTTCTTTGCTGTCTCCATTGTTCATTGAACAAATTGCAAAAGATTCACCAACACAGATGTCCAGAATACTGTGGAATTTTGCGATGAAAACAGACGACTTAATAGCTGGCCACCATGCTTTCCCAAAACGTCCTCTACAATCCGTGACGTCACGCGCAGGCGTCATCATACCGAGACGTTTTCAGCAGGATATTTCGCGCGAAATTTAAAATTGCACTTTAGTATGCTAACCCGGCCGTATTGGCATGTGTTGCAATGTTAAGAGTTCATCATTGATATATAAACTATCAGACTGCGTGGTCGGTAGTAGTGGGTTTCAGTAGGCCTTTAAGGATTGTAAATGATGGGGAATTTAAGTGCAGTTCCTTTTTAACCACTGTTATTTTTGTTTTTTGCTTGAATGCTTTCGTCTTTGGGTGTAGAAATAAGTTTTCGACTTTGCTTATAGAGACTTGCGAGGGAACCAGTTCACTTGTGACTGTAAGCTGAAGTGGCTGGTGGAGTGGATCTACAGCACCAATGCGACAGTGGATCAGATGTACTGCAAAGGCCCGTCGGCGCTGCAGGACAAGGGGATCAACGACCTAATGCCTCAGGCCTTCGACTGCATCACCACAGGTTGGGTAAAAAAAACAAAACATATTTTACAAAATCTGCCCAAATCAAGTTCATTTGTATGATTAACGTGCACAAATGTACATTAAAAATATAAAACAAATAGTTTCTGTATAAGCAGTAATGACGCAAACAAACAAAGGCTCTTCATTACCATCTAATCCAAGGGTCTCAGACACGCGGCCCGCGGGCCAATTGCGGCCCGCGAGACGTTATTTTGCGGCCCGCATCTTAATATGAAAATTTAATGTTAGTGCGGCCCGCGAGTTTAATATGAATGTCGCTTGACAGCGTCATACTTGCCAACCCTCCCGACTTTTCCGGGAGACTCCCGAATTTCAGGGCAACCATCCTCTCGAATGTCTGCCGATTTTCACCCAAACAACAATATTAAGGGCGTGCTGTGATGGCACTGTCTTTAGCGCCCTCTACAAACAGCGGGCCAGCCCAGTCCCATTTTGAATGTGGCTTCTGTACACACACGTAAGTGACTGCAAGAAAAACTTGGTCAACAGCCACACAGGTCACACTGAGGGTGGCCGTATAAACAATTTTAACACTGCTAGAAATATGCGCCACACTGTGAACCCACACCAAACAAGAATGACAAACACATTTCGGGAGAACATTCGCACCGTAACACAACAGAACAAATACCCAGAATCCCATGCAGCCCTAACTCTTCCGAGCTAGAATATACACACTAGCTACCACCAAACCCCGACCCCCCAACCCTGCCCCCCCCACACATCAACCCCCCTCCGTGCGTCGGTTGAGGTGGGCGGGGTTGGGGGGCGGAGTTTGGTGGTAGCTGGTGTGTATATTCTAGCCCGGAAGAGTTAGGGCTGCAAGGTGTTCTGGGTATTTGTTCTGTTGTGTTTATGTTGTGTTGCGGTGCGGATGTTCTCCCGAAATGTGTTTGTCATTCTTGTTTGGTGTGGGTTCACAGTGTGGCGCATATTTTTAACAGCGTTAAAGTTGTTTATACGGCCACCCTCAGTGTGACCTGTGTGGCTGTTGATCAAGTATGTCTTGCAGTCACTTACGTGTGTCTGCAGAAGCCTCATACAACATGTGACTGGGCCGGCACGCTGTTTGTATGGTGAAAAAGCGGACGCGACGACAGGTTGTAGAGGACGCTAAAGGCAGTTAATATTGTTGTCCGGGTTAAAATCAGGACAAATTCGGGGGAATAGTTGCCCCCGGAGATTGCCGGGAGGTACACTGAAATTCGGGAGTCGGGAGGGTTGGCAAGTATGTTGTTAGGGCGGGATAGCCATTCAAAGAAGGTGAATTCATTAAAAAGTGCATGTTAGATTTTTTTAAGAAATCTTTTCTTGCGGCCCAGCCTCACCCAGTTTCTGCATCCAGTGGCCCCAGGTAAATTGAGTTTGAGACGCCCGAATTCTAATCTCTTGTTATTGTCAGAGCACAGGCTGCGGATTGCCGAAACGGCTGATTGTCACAATGTGATTGAAAAAATACTACGCCATGTAAATTTGTTTTACCCTTCAACCTTCTAGTTTAACTTGTGTTGTTGTGCCTCTCACAGAGTTCGCCTCGTACCAGTCCCTCAAGTTCGAATCCATATCCGTCGAGGCCTTTTCCTTCGGCGATGACCAGTTAGTGGTCTATGCTCAGCCCTTCATTGGCAAATGTAGCTTCATGGAGTGGGATCATGTGGAGATGGTCTTCAGGAACTTTGACGATATTGACAGTAAGTTAAGAAAATTACAGCACACTCTGTTTATTTATTTTTTTATTGTGGTTCTTGTTTGTTGTGGTGTGCTCTAACTCTAATAAACCCTAACTCTCTCATGTGGCTAAAAGGCTCTACTCACTAAAATAACATATTCCAAGTTGTGCCTCTGCACTTCTTAAGATCACATTTTGGGACACACACACACACACACACACACACACACACACACACACACACACACACACACACACACACACACACACACACACACACACACACACACACATTGTTGTATTTGTTACCTTCTTGAGACCTCCGAAAAATGCCTACCTCTTTAGGACCACCCTTTCTAGATATATAAAGATGTGTATTTACAACATTAATAATATATACTTACTATGCAAATATAAAAACGCTTGTTGTGAAAAATGAGTTGGAATTTCACAAGAAAAAGGTCACAATTTCACAAGAAAAACTTGGCAGTATTATAATAAAAGTCGTAATTTTACTCAACACAAGTCAAAATTTTAATATTGTGATAAAAGTTGGAACTTTACTCAATAACAGTCGCAATTTTACAAGAAAAAGCGTAACTTTTTGGCAATTTTGTGAAAAGAGTCGTAATTTTACTCGTCAAAAGTCACAATTTTATAAGAAAACTTAAAAATGTTGGCAATATTATAATAATAATAATCGGAATTTTACTCGGCAGAATTGTGACAAAAGTCATAATTTTACTCAAAAAATGTCATTATTTTACAAGAACAACAAAAAAATTGGCAATATTGTGATAAAAGTCAGAATTTTACATGACAAATGTCGCATTTTGCATTAAAAAGTAATAATTAATTAAAAGAAAATATTGCAATATTACAGAAACAGAAAGACTATGATAAATTGTTCCCAATTTTATAAGACAAAAGTCGACACATTGTGAGAAAAAGACTCCTTTTAGTAAAAAATGTTTTTTTTTTTTTTTTTTGTAATTGGTTTTAAATGTTCATTATTTACTTCAAGTTATTACAGTATGTCTCTATATACATATTTATTTTATTTTTTAAATTAGTTTTGGCCAAAGGGGGCGCATTTCAATTTCTTACACACACTTGTTATTTCATATGTTGACCAGAGGGAGAGCACTTTTAAAACCGACACACAGTCAATTTTAAAATTCCCTCCTTTTTGGGACCGCCCTATTTTTGATAGATTTCCCCACCAGGGGTGCACATGAGACATTCTCTATTAGATGCGATGATTTTCCTTATGGGGCCATGATAAATGTACTTGCCAACCCTCCCGGATTTTCCGGGAGACTCCCGAAATTCAGCGCCTCTCCCGAAATTCTCCCGGGACAAATTATCTCCCGAAATTCACGCGGACTCAGGTCCACCTGCCCAATCACGTTATAACTGTAGAATGATCGAGGGCAAGTTCTTGGTTTCTTATGTGGGTTTATTATTAGGCAGTTTCATTAACGTCCTCCCAGCGTGGTAACAACACACAACAACAGCAGTCACGTTTTTGTCTACCGTAAAGCAGTTCGTCTGCCGTAAACAGCAATGTTGTGACACTCTTAAACAGGACAATACTGCCATCTAGTGCATTTGATGAAAGCACTTTTGTGCGTGCCACACAGCAATGCATCATCAGAGAGGGTGTTCAGCATGGTTAGAAAAATAGTGACAGAGAATAGAACAAGGATGGACAATTCAACCCTTAAATCAACAAGTATATGTGTAAATAAATGAACACTGAAATTCAAGTATTTCTTTTATTTATATATATATATATATATATATATATATATATATATATATATATATATATATATATATATATATATATATATATATATATATAATAAAATAAATATATATTCGTAGCTAGAATTCACTGAAAGTCAAGTATTTCTTATATATATATATATATATATATATATATATATATATATATATATATATATATATATATATATATATATGTATATATATATATATATATATGTATATGAAATACTTGGTGAATTCTAGCTGTAAATATACTCCTCCCCTCTTAACCACGCCCCCCCCACCTCCCGAAATCGGAGGTCTCAAGGTTGGCAAGTATGATGATAAATTGTTCCCAATTTTATAAGACAAAAGTCGACACATTGTGAGAAAAAGACTGCTTTTAGTAAAAAAAAATAATTTTGTATTTTGTTGTTTGTAATTGTTTTTTAATGTTAATTATTTACTTCGAGTTATTACAGTATGTCTCTATATACATATTTATTTTATTTTTTTAATTAGTTTTGGCCAAAGGGGGCGCATTTCAATTTCTTACACACACTTGTTATTTCATATGTTGACCAGAGGGGGAGCACTTTTAAAATCGACACACAGTCAATTTGAGAAAATCCCTCCTTTTTGGGACCACCCTCATTTTGATAGATTTCACCACCAGGGGTGCAAATGAGACATTCTCTATTAGATGCAATGGTTTTCCGTATTGGATCATGATTTCGGTCTTAACTTGTTCACCGGTCCTCATATGGAAGGTACTTTTCCTTGTTGATGTCTCAAGCAGAGTAAAATACAAGAACACACACACACACACACACACACACACACATATCTAAAAGATGATGTCAGTCCTGTTTGTCTTATCCACATGCGTCATTTACACAAACTATTTGAGCCCGAGAGACAAATCAGTTCCTAATGTGCTAAAAAAGAACATTTAGTACTTGGAATAAAAGTTAAAGCTGAATGAACTTTTTTGTTAGAGTACAAGAATGTCCCCCATATTCAAGTAGATGCACTCAGATCAGATCTGGGCTAAATATGGCCCGTTAAGCTTTCAATCCAGCCTGCCGAACGTTTCCAAAATATTTTTGTAACCCTTTAACATCAAAACTATAGACGCCAATATGATGTGCATATTGTAAATATAAATATTTATATATATCCATCCATCTTCTTGCGCTTGTCCGAGGTCGGGTCGCGGGGGCAGCAGCCTAAGTAGAGAAGCCCAGACTTTCCTCTCCCCAGCCACTTAGTCCAGCTCCTCCTGGGGGATCCCGAGGCGTTCCCAGGCCAGCCAGCAAGCATAGTCTCCCCAACATGTCCTGGGTCTTCCCCGTTGCCTCCTACCGGTCGGCCGTGCCCTTAATGGCGTTTGGGGGACATCCTGACCAGAAGCCGGGACTACCTCATCCGGCTCCTCTCGTGGAGGAGCAGCGGCTTTACTCTGAGCGCCTCTCGAATAACAGAACTCCTCACCCTATCTCTAAGGGAGAGACAAGACTTTAAGGTACTTGAATTCCTTCACTTGGGGCAAGATCTCCTCCCCAACCCGGAGATGGCACTCCACCCTTTTCCGGGCAAGAACCCTAGACTCGGAATTGGAGGTTCTGATTCTCATCCCAGTCACTTTACACTCGGCTGAAAACTGTTCCAGTGAGAGATAAATATCCTGAACAGATGAAGCCATCAGGACCACATCATCTGCAAAAAGCAGAGACCTAATCCCCTCAACGCCCTGACTACGCCTAGAAATTCTGTCCATAAAAGTTATGAACAGAATTGGTGACAAAGGGCAGCCCTGGCGGATTCCAACCTTCACTGGAACCAGGTCCAACTTACAGCAGACCAAGCTCTGACACCGATCATAGGGGGAGCAGATCGCCACAATCAGGCAATCCGATACCCTGTACTCTCTGAGCACTCCTCACAGGACTTCTATTGTCACAGTCGAATACCTTCTCTACGTCCACAAAGCACATGTAGACTGGTTGGGCAAATTGAAACACACCCTCCGGTTCACTTTCTTAAAGAGAGGAACCAACACCATGATCTGACAATCCAGAGGCACCGCGCCCAAAGGAACCCCAGGCGGATTTCATCCCTGCCGCCGAGTAGCATATTAACTCCCTCGGCAACCTCTGCCCCAGAAATGGGAGAGCCAACCACAGATTCCCCAGGAACTGCTTCCTCATAGAAAGATGTGTAGGTGGGATTGAGGTTTTTGAAGTATTCCCTCCACCGATCCAGAATATCCCGAGTCGAGGTCGGCAGCACACCATCCCCACCCTACACGGTGTTGACAGTGCACTGCTTCCCCCTCCTGAAGCAGCGGATGGTGGTCCAGAATCGCTTCGAAGCCGTTCCTAAGTCGTTTTCCATGGCTTCCCTTAACTACTCCCTTGTCTGAGTTTTTGCTTCTGCGATCGCCAAATCCGTGCGCTGCTTGGCCTGTCGGTACCTGTCCGCTGCCTGTGGGGTCTCATAAGCCAAAAGGATCCAATAGGACTCCTTCTTCAGTTTGTCAGCATCCTTCTTTTGTGGAATTACTGCCACAAAATGCACCAACCACCTTGCGGCCGCAGCTTCGATCGGTCGCCTCAACAATAAAGGTACGGAACATGGTCCATTCCGACTCAATGTCCAGCGCCTGGCTCGTGACACGTTCAAAGTTCTTCAAGAGGTGGGAATAGAAATTCTCTCTGATGGGAAACTCTACTAGACGTTCCCATCAGACCCTCACTATCCGTTTGGGCCTGCCCGGTCTGACCGGCGACCACCCACATCACCAGAGCCAACTCACCCCGAGGTCAGATTCAGTTGAAAACTCTGCCCCTCTCTCACCCGAGTGTCTAAAACACGAGACCGCGAATCCCATGACACAACCACAAAGTCGCTAATCGAACTGCGGCCTAGGGTGTCTTGGTGCCAAGTGCACACATGGACACTGTTATGTTTGAACATGGTGTTCGTTATGAATAATCTGTGACGAACACAAAAGTCCAACAACAAAACACCACTCGGGTTCAGATCCGGACAGCCGTTCCTTCCAATCTCGCCTCCCCAGGTTTCACTGTTGTTGCCAATGTGAGCGCTGAAGTCCCCAAGCAAAACAATGGAATCACCTGAGGGAGCACTCCTAAGTACTCCCTTGAGGGAATCCAAAAATAGCGGGTAATCAGAGCTACTGTTTGGTGCGTCAGCGCAACAGTCAGGATCCGTGCCCCCACCTGGAGGCAGAGGGAAGCTCATCTACTGGGTTAAATGCCAACATACAGGTCTTTAGCCGGGGGGCAACAAGAATTGCCACCTCTCCCTGCTTGCAACGCCAGAGTGGAAGAGAGTCCAGCCCCTCAATCAATGTGACCCCCGGGTCAAAATAAATGTCCAGGTCTGTCTTAAGTGATGGTTGACAAATAAAAACCTTGGAGAAATGAGCGCTATTCAAGCTATTCATTTTTATTTATTGGTACAATCTTGTTCACGAGTGGCGTCAAGGTTTCTGTGGTTTATCCGTTATACAGTGCTCTAGAGCGGAATATACGTTAGGTCAGAAAAAACACAGAGGCTATACCAACAAGCATGTTTCACAGGTTTCCCTGTTCGTCAGGGGATTTTATAAAATCCTTTCCAACTTTTGGGTTAAATAAAATCAACCTAATACTTGGGTTATGAATCAACCAACATTGAGTTAGCATATTTTAACTTGTGGGTTAAATAAATTCAACACAATAATTGGGTTATGAATCGGGTTATGAACCTGCTTGTCAGGTGTCAGGTGCAAACACTGTTGACATCTATTAATCAAACAAGAAGCAAGGAATCAATCAGAGACAGAGTTCAATTTAGCTCATGAGGAGACACGTGTTTTGGGCTGTACTCTAGTTACAGATCCAAACTACGTTCTAAAGAAAAGCCCGCGCGCCTCCTCCATTTATTAGGAAATGGCCCGATTACATCACGGTGACTGAGGGAAGGGGGTAATCTCGACAACTCCAGTAAGACACAATATATAGTTATACAAAAATGCAAATATGTTGACACTTGGTGATATCGCCCAGTCTCTGCTTTGTCTGGTCTTGGAACCAAATATTCGGCCTTGGCTGCCAGCAGGCCGAGTCTGGACACAACACTGATAAAGAGGCTAGCAATCTTTTGGATTGCTAGCTCTGCACAAATACAAAAATACCATTTCAGCACAAATCGACAATACTTTATAGTAACGGCCCTTAAGCATAAAGTCATGATGATAATATATACATAATTATTCTAACATGAATGTTATAAAATCCCCTGATGAGCAGGGAAATCTGTGAAACATGCTTGTAGGGATGATATAGCCTCTTGTGTTTTTTTCTGACCTAACGTATATCTACGTATATGTAGGCTTTTACATTGTTATGTAATGTCAGAACATTATGTTTGTAAAGGAATTCCGTCTTCGAGCAGCATTTCAATGTACTTTTTCAAATAATAGGTAGGAAAGTTCAGTCTTCCCAGGTTCATGGAAGGCAGCATGTTATCGAATTTGTTGGCCATGTTTTTTGTTTACTTTTGACTCGGACAATTAGAGGTTGGAAAAAAGCCATATTTTACTGTAGTTATATCACTTTTTTTTTTCTTTTTTTTTCGAAATATGCACTTTTGAAAAAGGAAAATAACTTACAGTAATAGTAATACATGTTATTTATAAGCACGCAATATAAAAAAAAAGACTAAGATAAAAGTCGAGTAAAATAGTGAGGGAGGTTGGTTTGGAGTGTAGAAGAGAGTTTATTTCTTTATTATTAATTATTATTACTATTATTATTATGTATTATTATTATTACTATTATTATTTATTATTATTATTATTATTCTTTATTGTTAGATCCACTATGGACTGGACTCTCACACTATTATGTTATATCCACTATGGACTGGACTCTCACACTATTATGTTGGATCCACTATAGACTGGACTCTCACAATATTTTGCTAGATCCACTATGGACTGGACTCTCACACTATTATGTTAGATCCACTATGGACTGGACTCTCACACTATTATGTTAGATCCACCATGGACTGGACTCTCACACTATTGTTAGATCCACTATGGACTGGACTCTCACACTATTATGTTAGATCCACTATGGACTGGACTTTCACAATATTTTGCTAGATCCACTATGGACTGGACTCTCACACTATTGTTAGATCCACTATGGACTGGACTCTCACACTATTATGTTAGATCCACTATGGACTGGACTCTCACAATATTTTGCTAGATCCACTATGGACTGGACTCTCACTATTATGATAGATCCACTATGGACTGGACTCTCACACTATTAGGTTAGATCCACTATAGACTGGACTCTCACAATATTTTGCCAGATCCACTATGGACTGGAATCTCACACTATTATGTTAGATCCACTATGGACTGGACTCTCACACTATTATGTTAGATCCACTATAGACTGGACTCTCACAATATTTTGCTAGATCCACTATGGACTGGAATCTCACACTATTTTGCTAGATCCACTATTGACTGGACTCTCACAATATTATGTTAAATCCACTATGGACTGGACTCTCACACTATTATGTTAGATCCACTATGGACTGGACTCTCACACTATTATGTTAGATCCACTATGGACTGGACTCTCACACTATTATGTTAGATCCACTATGGACTGGACTCTCACAATATTATGTTAGATCCACTATGGACTGGACTCTCACACTATTATGTTAGATCCACTATGCACTGGACTCTCACACTATTATGTTAGATCCACTATGGACTGGACTCTCACACTATTATGTTAGATCCACTATGGACTGGACTCTCACACTATTATGTTAGATCCACTATGGACTGGACTCTCCCATTATTATGTTAGATCCACTATGGACTGGACTCTCACACTATTATGTTAGATCCACTATGGACTGGACTCTCACAATATTATGTTAGATCCACTATGGACTGGACTCTCACACTATTATGTTAGATCCACTATGGACTGGACTCTCACAATATTATGCTAGATCTACTCGACGTCCATTGCACCTGCACTAGTTGAGTTAAGCTAACTCAATGTTGGTTGATTCATAACCCAACTATTGGGTTGAATTTATTTACATCTGCGGTCCCCTTCAAGGTTTCTCATTGTCATCCCATTGGGTTGAGTTTTTCCTTGCCCTGATGTGGGATCTGAGCCGAGGATGTCGTTGTGGCTTGCGCAGCCCTTTGAGACACCCGTGATTTAGGGCTATATAAGTCAACTTTGATTGATTGATTGATTGATTGTGGTCTTCTTCAGGCACTTCCACGGTGATCTGCAAGCCTCTGGTGATCGACAACCAGCTCTTCATCATCGTGGCCCAGCTGTTCGGCGGCTCCCACATCTACAAGCGCGACACGTCGGCCAACAAGTTCATCAAGCTCCAGGGCATCGACATCCTGAAGATCCGCAAGCCCAACGACGTGGAGACCTTCCGCATCGACGGCGAGTCCTTCTTCGTCGTCGCCGACAGCTCCAAGGCGGGCTCCACCACCATCTACAAGTGGAACGGCAACGGCTTCTACTCGCACCAGTCGCTCCACCCCTGGTACCGCGACACGGATGTGGAGTACGTGGACATCTCGTCCAAGCCTCACCTCATCCTGTCCAGCAGCTCCCAGAGGCCCGTCATCTACCAGTGGAACAAGGGCAGCAAGCTCTTCGAGAGACGCACCGACATCCCGGAGATGGAGGACGTCTACGCCGTCAAGCACTTCCTGGTCAAGGCGGAGCTCTTCATCTGCCTGACGCGCTTCATCGGCGACTCCAAGGTGATGCGCTGGGACGGCGCCCTCTTCCGGGAGCTGCAGACCGTGCCCTCGCGCGGCTCCATGGTCTTCCAGCCTTTCTCGGTGGGCAGCTGGCAGTACGCCATCCTGGGCAGCGACTACTCCTTCACGCAGGTGTACCGCTGGGACGCCAAGAAGGGCGAGTTCGCGCACTTCCAGGAGCTCAACATCCAGGCGCCGCGGGCCTTCACGCCCGTCTCCATCGACAACCGCCAGTTCCTGCTGGCGTCCAGCTTCAAGGGGAAAACGCAGATTTACGAGCACCTGGTCATCGACCTCAGCGACTGAGCGGCGCACTCGCGTGGTCTCCTTTAACCAAGTGCATTTCAAACACATTTTACGGCGACGGGGTGAGGTCAGGGTTCTTCATCCATGCATGCCTGCCTTTATGGACCTGGAAGATGAACACTTAGGATGACATCATGCCTTGGGTGACCCCTTATTCAGTTAAAAACACAACTCTCATGTGTCCCAATACTTTTGTCCTTGGTGTACAATGCAATTGAGTTGAGCCTCGAAAATCAAATCCACGTGTCCCAATACATTCGAACAGCCTTCTGGGAAAATATGCCTCAGTCAGCAATGTCAAGAAAGGAAAAAAGGTGACGATAACCCTACACACTAAAAAATGTTGGGTTAGAAAATAACCCAATTTTAACCCAACTTCTGGTTCAGAAAAGGACAAACCCCTCATTTGAGTTATTTTAACTCAACATTTTGGGTTAATTTTTTCAACCCAACTTTTGCGTTGAATTATTTAACCAAAAAGTTGAGTTATGATAACTTAATGTTGGGTTATTCCCAACCCAACTATTGGGTTGAATTATTTAACCCACAAGTTGAGTTATGCTAACTCAATGTTGGTTGATTCATAACCCAACTATTGGGTTGAATTATTTAACCCCAAAAGTTGAGTTATGCTAACTCAATGTTGGTTGATTCATAACCCAATTATTGGGTTGAATTTATTTAACCCAAAAGTTGAGTTATCCTAACTCAATGTTGGTTGATTCATAACCCAACTATTGGGTTGAATTTATTTAACACAGAAGCTGAGTTATGCTCACTACAATGTTGGTTGATTCATAACCCAACAATTGGGTTGAATTATTTAACCCCAAAAGTTGAGTTATGCTAACTCAATGTTGGTTGATTCATAACCCAACTATTGGATTGAATTATTTAACCCCAAAAGTTGAGTTATGCTAACTCAATGTTGGTTGATTCATAACCCAACTATTGGGTTGAATTATTTAACCTCAAAAGTTGAGTTATGCTCACTCAATGTTGGTTGATTCATAACCCAACTATTGGGTTGAATTTATATAACACAAAAGTTGAGTCAAAATAACTCAATGTTGTTTGATTCATAACCCAACTATTGGGTTGAATTTATTTAACCCAAATGTTGAGTTATGCTAACTCAATGTTGGTTGATTCATAACCCAACTATTGGGTTGAATTTATTTAACACAAAAGCTGAGTTATGCTCACTACAATGTTGGTTGATTCATAACCCAACTATTGCGTTGAATTTATTTAACCCAAAAGTTGAGTTAAACTAACTCAATGTTGGTTGATTCATAACCCAACAATTCGGTTGAATTATCTAACCCCAAAAGTTGAGTTATGCTAACTCAATGTTGGTTGATTCATAACCCAACAATTAGGTTGAATTATTTAACTCCAAAAGTTGAGTTATGCTAACTCAATGTTGGTTGATTCATAACCCAACTATTGGGTTGAATTATTTAACCACAAACGTTGAGTTATGCTTACTCAATGTTGGTTGATTCAAAACCCAACTATTGGGTTGAATTATTTAACCCCGAAAATTGAGTTATGCTAACTCAATGTTGGTTGATTCATAACCCAACTATTGGGTTGAATTTATTCAACCCAAAAGTTGAGTTATGCTAACTCAATGTTGGTTGATTCATAACCCAACTATTGGGTTGAATATATTTAACCCCAAAAGTTGAGTTATGCTAAGTCAATGTTGGTTGATTCATAACTCAACTATTGGGTTGAATTATTTAACCCCAAAAGTTGAGTTATGCTAACTCAATGTTGGTTGATTCATAACCCAATTATTGGGTTGAATTTATTTAACCCAAAAGTTGAGTTATCCTAACTCAATGTTGGTTGATTCATAACCCAACTATTGGGTTGAATTTATTTAACACAGAAGCTGAGTTATGCTCACTACAATGTTGGTTGATTCATAACCCAACTATTGGGTTGAATTTATTTAACCCAAAAGTTGAGTTAAACTAACTCAATGTTGGTTGATTCATAACCCAACAATTGGGTTGAATTATTTAACCCCAAAAGTTGAGTTATGCTAACTCAATGTTGGTTGATTCATAACCCAACAATTAGGTTGAATTATTTAACTCCAAAAGTTGAGTTATGCTAACTCAATGTTGGTTGATTCATAACCCAATTATTGGGTTGAATTTATTTAACCCAAAAGTTGAGTTATGCTAACTAAATGTTGGTTGATTCATAACCCAACTATTGGGTTGAATTATTTAACCGCAAAAGTTGAGTTATGCTAACTCAATGTTGGTTGATTCATAACCCAACTATTGGGTTGAATTATTTAACCCCAAAAGTTGAGTTATGCTAACTCAATGTTGGTTGATTCATAACCCAACTATTGGGTTGAATTATTTAACCGCAAAAGTTGAGTTATGCTAACTCAATGTTGGTTGATTCATAACCCAACTATTGGGTTGAATATATTTAACCCCAAAAGTCGAGTTATGCTAACTCAATATTGGTTGATTCATAACTCAACTATTGGGTTGAATTATTTAACCCCAAAAGTTGAGTTATGCTAACTAAATGTTGGTTGATTCATAACCCAACTATTGGGTTGAATTATTTAACCCCAAAAGTTAAGTTATGCTAACTCAATGTTGGTTGATTCATAACCCAATTATTAGGTTGAATTTATTTAACCCAAAAGTTGAGTTATCCTAACTCAATGTTGGTTGATTCATAACCCAACTATTGGGTTGAATTTATTTAACACAGAAGCTGAGTTAGGCTCACTACAATGTTGGTTGATTCATAACCCAACTATTGGGTTGAATTATTTAACCCAAAAGCTGAATTATGCTAACTCAATGTTGGTTGATTCATAACCCAACTATTGGGTTGAATTTATTTAACACAGAAGCTGAGTTAGGCTCACTACAATGTTGGTTGATTCATAACCCAACTATTGGGTTGAATGTATTTAACCCAAAAGCTGAATTATGCTAACTCAATGTTGGTTGATTCATAACCCAACTATTGGGTTGACTTTATTTAACACAAAAGCTGAGTTATGCTCACTACAATGTTGGTTGATTCATAACCCAACTATTTGGTTGAATTGATTTAACCCAAAAGCTAAGTTAGGCTAACTCTATGTTGTTTGATTCATAACCCAACTATTGGGTTGAATTTATATAACACAAAAGTTGAGTTAAAATAACTCAATGTTGGTTGATTCATAACCCAACTATTGGGTTGAATTATTTAACCGCAAAAGTTGAGTTATGCTAACTCAATGTTGGTTGATTCATAACCCAACTATTGGGTTGAATTATTTAACCCCAAAAGTTGAGTTATGCTAACTCAATGTTGGTTGATTCATAACCCAACTATTGGGTTGAATATATTTAACCCCAAAAGTCGAGTTATGCTAACTCAATATTGGTTGATTCATAACTCAACTATTGGGTTGAATTATTTAACCCCAAAAGTTGAGTTATGCTAACTAAATGTTGGTTGATTCATAACCCAACTATTGGGTTGAATTATTTAACCCCAAAAGTTAAGTTATGCTAACTCAATGTTGGTTGATTCATAACCCAATTATTAGGTTGAATTTATTTAACCCAAAAGTTGAGTTATCCTAACTCAATGTTGGTTGATTCATAACCCAACTATTGGGTTGAATTTATTTAACACAGAAGCTGAGTTAGGCTCACTACAATGTTGGTTGATTCATAACCCAACTATTGGGTTGAATTATTTAACCCAAAAGCTGAATTATGCTAACTCAATGTTGGTTGATTCATAACCCAACTATTGGGTTGAATTTATTTAACACAGAAGCTGAGTTAGGCTCACTACAATGTTGGTTGATTCATAACCCAACTATTGGGTTGAATGTATTTAACCCAAAAGCTGAATTATGCTAACTCAATGTTGGTTGATTCATAACCCAACTATTGGGTTGACTTTATTTAACACAAAAGCTGAGTTATGCTCACTACAATGTTGGTTGATTCATAACCCAACTATTTGGTTGAATTGATTTAACCCAAAAGCTAAGTTAGGCTAACTCTATGTTGTTTGATTCATAACCCAACTATTGGGTTGAATTTATATAACACAAAAGTTGAGTTAAAATAACTCAATGTTGGTTGATTCATAACCCAACTATTGGGTTGAATTATTTAACCGCAAAAGTTGAGTTATGCTAACTCAATGTTGGTTGATTCATAACCCAACTATTGGGTTGAATTATTTAACCCCAAAAGTTGAGTTATGCTAACTCAATGTTGGTTGATTCATAACCCAACTATTGGGTTGAATATATTTAACCCCAAAAGTCGAGTTATGCTAACTCAATATTGGTTGATTCATAACTCAACTATTGGGTTGAATTATTTAACCCCAAAAGTTGAGTTATGCTAACTAAATGTTGGTTGATTCATAACCCAACTATTGGGTTGAATTATTTAACCCCAAAAGTTAAGTTATGCTAACTCAATGTTGGTTGATTCATAACCCAATTATTAGGTTGAATTTATTTAACCCAAAAGTTGAGTTATCCTAACTCAATGTTGGTTGATTCATAACCCAACTATTGGGTTGAATTTATTTAACACAGAAGCTGAGTTAGGCTCACTACAATGTTGGTTGATTCATAACCCAACTATTGGGTTGAATTATTTAACCCAAAAGCTGAATTATGCTAACTCAATGTTGGTTGATTCATAACCCAACTATTGGGTTGAATTTATTTAACACAGAAGCTGAGTTAGGCTCACTACAATGTTGGTTGATTCATAACCCAACTATTGGGTTGAATGTATTTAACCCAAAAGCTGAATTATGCTAACTCAATGTTGGTTGATTCATAACCCAACTATTGGGTTGACTTTATTTAACACAAAAGCTGAGTTATGCTCACTACAATGTTGGTTGATTCATAACCCAACTATTTGGTTGAATTGATTTAACCCAAAAGCTAAGTTAGGCTAACTCTATGTTGTTTGATTCATAACCCAACTATTAGGTTGAATTTATATAACACAAAAGTTGAGTTAAAATAACTCAATGTTGGTTGATTCATAACCCAACTATTGGGTTGAATTTATATAACACAAAAGTTGAGTTAAAATAACTCAATGTTGGTTGATTCATAACCCAACTATTGGGTTGAATTATTTAACCCCAAAAGTTGAGTTATGCTAACTCAATGTTGGTTGATTCATAACCCAACTATTGGGTTGAATTATTTAACCCCAAAAGTTGAGTTATGCTAACTCAATGTTGGTTGATTCATAACCCAACTATTGGGTTGAATTTATATAACACAAAAGTTGAGTTAAAATAACTCAATGTTGGTTGATTCATAACCCAACTATTGGGTTGAATTATTTAACCCCAAAAGTTGAGTTATGCTAACTCAATGTTGGTTGATTCATAACCCAACTATTGGGTTGAATTATTTAACCCCAAAAGTTGAGTTATGCTAACTCAATGTTGGTTGATTCATAACCCAACTATTGGGTTGAATGTATTTAACACACAAGCTGGGTTATGCTCACTACAATGTTGGGTTGTTCCAAAACAAACTATTGGGTTG
>NC_084549.2:13522500-13607500 GCF_033978685.3 Nerophis lumbriciformis
AGCTTGAACCACTTAAAAAAATGAACTTTGCATTGATGATAACCAATTCATAGAAGAATTGCTGAGGTAAACTGGAGTGCAGTACCTACTAGCAACCAGCAGAGGTGTTGTTTATTAACTACCATATTTTCCGAACTATAAGCCACTGCTTTTTTCCACACGCTTTGCACCCGTCGGCTTATAAAACGGTGCAGATCATTTATGGATTTTTCTTCGCTAAAGGCCACAAAGTTTTGATTGCAACAAATAGTTTTCATGTAACACCGACAGAGACACTGAAAAGGTGTGTTATTGTTTGTGCTATGGCGCCATTTTTTTTTGTTTAGTTCCTTGAACCGGAAGTATTCATTCATAACTCCGACCAACGTTTGTAAGTTTTACAATATAACTAAAACAAAATGTACTTTTTAAACCGTCCCGTGTGTGATGTCCGCACGAGTGTTTTCATGCATATTTGTACGTGCTGTCGTAATGTAATCGTTGTTAGCATTAGCTAATATGCTAACACAAGCAGAGACACTGAAAAGCTGTGTTATTGCGGGAGCACCTAGAAGCTCCGCTGTGAGCTCCACAAGACTCGCCCCCGCGCTTGCCACACAGACCGCGCCCACGCGCCTACGCGCCACCGCAGCCGGAGGCGATCAGCAATCAGCGCACCTGGACCTGATGAGAGGGAACTAAATAAAGGACCAGCGGACCCAAGGATACTCGCGGGAACTTAGTTCTCAATTGTGTACCTTCCTTCCCGAGTCTTACCCGTTGTTTCCCCTGTGGTTTTGGACTGCCTTCCTCGATCCTCGACCCTCGCCTGGACACGGACCTTGTCTCTTCTCTCCTGCCCTGGATCACCTGCCTGCCCCACGGACTTCCTTGTTCCTTCGCTCTCGACAACACTTGGTAACACACACTTCAGTTAACCTTACACACAGCCTTACACACACAAACCGCTCTATAGTTAGTGTTAGTATTGTTTAGTATTATTTTATATATATATATATATATATATATATATATGTATGTGTGGGGAAAAAAATCACAAGACTACTTCATCTCTACAGGCCTGTTTCATGAGGGGTTCCCTCAAAATCTCCTGATGATTGAGGGAACCCCTCATGAAACAGGCCTGTAGAGATGAAGTAGTCTTGTGATTTTTTTTCCCACACATACATATATTGCGCTCTACTACGGTATCGAGCACTATTTTTTGGATAACCTTATTAAGACATATATATATATATATATATATATATATATATATATATATATATATATATCTCCATCCATCCATCCATCCATTTTCTACCGCTTATTCCCTTTGGGGTCGCGGGGGGCGCTGGAGCCTATCTCAGCTACAATCGGGCGGAAGGCGGGGTACAACCTGGACAAGTCGCCACCTCATCGCAGGGCCAACACAGATAGACAGACAACATTCACGCTCACATTCACACTATATATATATACATATATATATATATATATATATATATATTGACTATATACATATATATATAAAATACATTATTGTACATTACACTCCCCCTGGTGTCTGAGCCGTCATCTCCCCTCTGTTAAACCATAACAGTGGCGTCATTTTTTGGACAAATTTGCTCACTGCAGATGCTGCAGGTTGAAAATGTACTTCCTGTTTGGTTCCTTGAACCGGAAGTATACATCCATAACGTATCCGCTCGAAAATATTCTTCATTCATCACTCCGACCAACGTTTGTAAGTTTTACAATATAACTAAAACAATATACACTTTTTAAACCGTCCCATTAGTAATGTCCGTACGAGTGTTTTCATGCATATTTGTACGTGCTGTCGTAATGTAATCGGGCAAGCGTCGTTAGCATTAGCTAATATGCTAACACAAGCAGAGACATTGAAAAGGTGTGTCATTGTTGGTGCTGTGGCGCCGTCTTTAGGACGGGTTCGCTCACTGCAGAGTGACGTCTACAGTATTTTCTTCGGTTTAGCGCTTTGAACCGGAAGTACAAGTGCCGTTTCGTCTTTTTGTCGTTCATAGAATGGTATAGATCAAGGGTCGGCAACCCAAAATGTCGAAAGAGCCATATTGAACCAAAAATACAAAAAACAAATCTGTCTAGAGCCGCTAAAAATTAAAGCCATATTACATACAGATAGTGTGTCATGAGATATACATTTAATTAAGAGGACTTAAAGGAAACTAAATGAGCTCAAATATAGCTACAAATGAGGAATAATGATGCAATATGTACATATAGCTAGCCTAAATAGCATGTTAGCATCGATTAGCTTGCAGTCATGCAGTGACCAAATATGTCCGATTAGCACTCCACACACGTCAATAACATCAACAAAACTCACCTTTGTGCATTCACGCACAACGTTAAAAGTTTGGTGGACAAAATGAGACAGAAAAAGAAGTGGCATAAAAGACGTCCGAGAAAGTCGGAGAAAGTTATACATGTAAACAAACCACGGTGAGTTCAAGGACCGCCAAAATTAGTAGGACAAAACGGCCGCTCGCCAAATACTCGAATCAGTGAAGCATGTTTAATATAAACAGTGTCCTTTATAACAATTAGGGAGGTTTGTGTCATGTTTGTCCTCCTACAGAAACCATATTAACACAAAAAATATATTTTTTTCCATTTTTCATACATTTTTGAAAAAGCTCCAGAGAGCCACTAGGGCGGCGCTAAAGAGCCCGCGGGTTGCCGACCCCCGCTCTAGATTCTTCATTCGTCACTCCAAGCAACGTTTGTAAGTTTTACAACGTAACTAAAAGTATTCACACTTACTAAAGCGTCCCATGTGTGATGTCTGTCGGAGTGTTTCCATGCATATTTGTGTGTGCTATCGAAATGCAATCAATGTAGCGTCGTTAGCATTAGCTAATATGCTAACACAATCACAAGTGTCTGTGTTAGTATCATTAATTTATAATGGAATTATTTGTTTCAGTTTCAATTATTACTTACTAAAGCGCTCCATGTGTGAGGTCTATAAGTGTTCATGCGTATTTGTATGCGGGATATATCGTAATGTAATGAAGCTAGCGTCGTTAGCATTAGCTAATATGCTACCACGTTAGTGTTATTAGATTGCGATAGCGTTCTTTTTGTATTATTTCAGTTTTAGTAAATTCACCAAAACCTCACCGTGGAGTTATTGAGTCCGTTTAGCTGATTGGAGAGCTGGCTTCCATGACAATGACTTCTGTTTTGCTTGATCAGCCATTTTACTGCCTTGTTACAGACACTGTTTGGAAGCAATTAAGGTATGTAAATAAATATTTACAAAGTCTTTCCTACCGGTTATAGTTCGGTGTGGTTAATACACTATATTGCCAAAAGTATTTGGCCACCCATCCAAATGATGAGAATCAGGTGTCCTAATCACTTGGCCCGGCCACAGGTGTATAGAATAAAGCACTTAGGCATGGAGACTGTTTCTACAAACATTTGTGAAAGAATGGGCCGCTTTCAGTGATTTCCAGCGTGGTGGAAATGCACGGGTGGCATCATAGGATGCCACCCGTGCAACAAATCCAGTCCTGAAATTTCCTCGCTCTTAAATATTGCAAAGTTAACTGCCGGCTTTATTACAAGAAAAGTGAAAAGTTTGGGAACAACAGCAACTCAGCCACAAAGTGGTAGGCCACGTAAACTAACAAGAGAGAGGTCAGCGGATGCTGAAGCGCATAGTGCAAAGACTTTCTGCACAGTCAGTTGCTACAGAGCTCCAAACTTCATGTGACCTTCCAATTAGCCCACGTACAGTATGCAGAGAGCTTCATGGAATGGGTTTCCATGGCCGATCAGCTGCATCTAAGCCATACATCACCAAATCCAATGAAAAGCGTCGGATGCAGTGGTGTAAAGCACGTCACCAATGGACTCTAGACTCTTCTCGGCTTTATTATAAGAAAAGTGAAGAGTTTGGGAACAACAGCAACTCAGCCACCAAGTGGTAGGCCATGTAAACTGACAAGAGAGAGGTCAGCGGATGCTGAAGCGCATCGTGCAAAGAGGTCGCCGACTTTCTCCAAACGTTGCTCTAAACTTCATGTGACCTTCCAATTAGCCCACGTACAGTATGCAGAGCTTCATGGAATGGGTTTCCATGGCCGATCAGCTGCATCTAAGCCATACATCACCAAATCCAATGAAAAGCGTCGGATGCAGTGGTGTAAAGCACGTCACCAATGGACTCTAGAGCAGTGGAGACGCCTTCTCGGCTTTATTATAAGAAAAGTGAAGAGTTTGGGAACAACAGCAACTCAGCCACCCACCAAGTGGTAGGCCACGTAAACTGACAAGAGAGAGGTCAGCGGATGCTGAAGCGCATCGTGCAAAGAGGTCGCCGACTTTCTCCAAAAAGTTGCTCTAAACTTCATGTGACCTTCCAATTAGCCCACGTACAGTACGCAGAGAGCTTCATGGAATGGGTTTCCACGGCCGAGCAGCTGCATCTAAGCCATACATCACCAAGTCCAATGCAAAGAGTCGGATGCAGTGGTGTAAAGCACGTCGAGTTGGCCCGTGAGTTCCACTGAAAGGAACTTTGAATGCTCCAGGATACCAAAACATTTTGGACAACTCCATGCTCCCAACCTTGTAGGAACGGTTTGGAGCAAGCCCCTTCCTCTTCTAACATGACTGTGCACCAGTGCACAAATCAAGGTCCATAAAGACATGGATGACAGAGTCTGGTGTGGATGAACTTGACTGGCCTGCACAGAGTCCTGACCTGAACTCGATAGAACACTTTTGGGATGAATTAGAACGGAGACTGAGAGCCAGGCCTTCTCGAACCTTTTGAAAAAATGATGGAAAATTCCTATAAACACACTTCGCAACCTTGTGGACAGCCTTCCCAGAAGAGTTGAAGCTGTAATAGCTGCAAAAGGTGGACCCACATCATATTGAACCCTATGGGTTAGGAATGGGATGGCACTTCAAGTTCATATGTGAGTCAAGGCAGGTGGCCAAATACGTTTGGCAATATAGTGTATATGCGAAATTATGTATTTATTTTGAATACCGATGCCCGGGAAATACAGTCGTTTTCAGTTAAGTTAACGTGGCTTGCAAACAGAAGTTCAGAACATACAGAGTTTGTTTTCTTCCCCACAGCAACTAAACTCGATGGAATACAAACAAATAAAATCCTTTTTAATTTTCTTCCGACAAAGTGCACACCTCATTTCTACAAAGCAGCACATTACAACGTAATGGAATAAATACAATAAAATTTGCAGAATAAAAAAAAAAAAAAAAAAAAAAAAAGGATAAACAGACAAGTACCTGCACAGTCACACAGGTGGAGGTGCACGACGCCGATGAAGCCCTTGAGCAAGGCTTCACCAGACAAACTTCTTCTTTTGAGGTGATCGTTGGACTTTTCATGCATCTTAAACACGTCAAATTTCAATTTTTTTTTTTATCGGAACTGATGAGCAACTTTTTGAATTTTTTTTTTCTTTTTTTAGGGGGAGGGGGGACAACAGGTGCATACTTTAATGAAGTTGTGCAAGTGCAACAGGAGCCTCCACATCGCCCCCTACTGCTGAGAAGAAACAATAAAGTGATCACTACTCAAGTCTATGTGGTGCAACTTAAGTGTTAAAAAGGCGAATAAAAAGAAAATAACTTAGTGCTCTTTAAATAAAATGAAAAACACTATTGTCATATGTTGGTGGCTCTTGGGAAAAAAACAAATCACAGACCAAAAAAAAGGATAATAACGCTGTAAAGACATCAATTATATTAGGAAAGAAATGAATTCTGTACACAACTGGGGGAAAAAAAAGAATATACAGTACCTGCAGATGTTATGCATACAGTACAATTGTTTTTACACGTTCTTTTTAGTATGAGCGCCAGCCTGATCTATTACATAACAGGTGGGAAAGCGGCTAGTTGAGCTTGCAGTTCAGCGAGGACCTTGTTTGGAATTTAAAAAAAAAAGTTATTGCAGGATCTCCAGCTGTGTACTGCATGTTGATGATGAACCAGGGCGTGGACGGACGAGTCAAGGTGACATGAGGAAGAAAAATGAAGGATGTGGTCCTTTGCAGCGAGTACATTCGTGGCCAGTATTGCACGCTACCAGCCGAGGCCACCCTGATAATGCGCGGCGAGGACCTTTCAGTGCCGAGAGAATCCAGTGATGAGACGCCGTCACAGTTTGAGCTCGTTGGCGATTTTGCAGGCGATGTTCTTAAAGGCGATGGACGTGCCCGATATCCTCTTGAAGCGCACGCCGTTGAGCGAGAGGCGGGGCAGCTTGCACACCTCCATCTCCCACTGCACCAGGTTGTCCTGGCGGGCGTCGCCGTGCACGCAGAAGAGCAGGAAGCGCTCGCGCTGCTCGTAGTCGCAGCTGTTGGCGTCCAGGACCTTGCGGATCTCCCGCATCATCTCCGAGGGCTCCATGGAGGAGGTGGTCTTCATGCTCCAGGTGAAGCGCAGCGAGCGGGGCTTGGAGTCGCGGCCGCCGTCCTCCTTGGGGTCGCCCGACGCGCTCCTGAGGCGGTGGGGGGGAGAAGAGGATGGGTCACGCTCACTGGGAGGAAGACATTTTTTCTGCCTTCTGGTTAGGGATGTCCGATAATATCGGACTGCCGATATTATCGGCCGATAAATGCTTTAAAATGTAATATCGGAAAATATCGGTTTCAAAAAGTACAATTTATGACTTTTTAAAACGCCGCCGTGTACACGGACGTAAGGAGAAGTACAGAGCGCCAATTAACCTTAAAGGCACTGCCTTTGCATGCCGGCCCAGTCACATAATATATGCAGCTTATACACACACATAAGTGACTGCAAGAAAAACTTGGTCAACAGCCACACAGGTCACACTGAGGGTGGCCGTATAAACAACTTTAACACTGTTACAAATATGCGCCACACTGTGAACCCACACCAAACAAGAATGACAAGCACATTACGGGAGAACATCCACACCGTAACACAACAGAACAAATACCCAGAACCCCTTGCAGCACTAACTCTTCGTGAGGGGATTTTACAAAATCCCCTGACAAGCAGGGAAACCTGCGAAACAGGCTTGTAGGGAGGATATAGCCTCTGTTTTTTTTCTGACCTAACGTATATGTAGGCTTTTACATTGTTATGTATGTCAGAACATTATGTTTGTAAAGGAATTCCGTCTTCGAGCAGCCTTTCAGTGTACTTTTTCAAATCACAGGTAGGAAAGTTCAATCTTCCCAGGTTCATGGAAGGCAACATGTCATCGAATTTGTCGACCATGTTTTTTGTTTACTTTTGACTCGGACAATTAGAGGTTGGAAAAAAAAAGATATTTTACTGTAGTTATATCAATTTTTTTTTTCTGAAATATGCGCATTTAAAAAAGGAAAATAACTAGAGATGTCCGATATTATCGGCCAATAAATGCTTTAAAATGTAATATCGGAAATTATCTATATCGGTTTCAAAAAGTAACATTTATGACTTTTTAAAACGCCGCTGTGTACACGGACGTAGAGAGAAGAACAGAGCGCCAATAAACCTTAAAGGCACTGCCTTTGCGTGCCGGCCCAATCACATAATATTTACGGCTTTACACACACACAAGTGAATGCAAATCATACTTGGTCAACAGCCATACAGGTCACACTGAGGGTGGCCGTATAAACAACTTTAACACTGTTACAAATATGCGCCACACTGTGAACCCACACCAAACAAGAATGACAAACACATTTCGGGAGAACATCCGCACCGTAACCAAACATAAACACAACAGAACAAATACCCAGAACCCCTTGCAGCACTAACTCTTCCAGGACGCTACAATATACCCCCCCCCCTCACCTCAACCCTGCCCCCCTCAACCTCCTCCGAGCATGTCCCAAATTCCAAGCTGCTGTTTTGAGGCATGTTAAAAAAAATAATGCACTTTGTGACTTCAATAATAAATATGGCAGTGACATGTTGGCATTTTTTTCCCCCATAACTTGAATTGATTTATTTTGGAAAACCTTGTTACATTGTTTAATGCATCCAGCGGGGCATCACAACAAAATTAGGCATAATAATGTGTTAATTCCACGACCGTATATATCGGTAGATATCGGAATCGGTAATTAAGAGTTGGACAATATCGGAATATCGGATATCGGCAAAAAAGCCATTATCGGACATCTCTACTTCTGATGTATGAACGGCACCGACAGAATGTGGGAGTTTAGCAGGAAAATATTCTTAAGAAAGTCCTCCTACATGTACTTGACTTGTTGGATTATCATCATTCTGATATGTTAAATATGTTAACTTTGCAAACCGAGAAAACCTCGCTGCATCACTTTCCACCACCAATAAGCAGGTAAGTCCAAATTTGGGCATTTTTTTAAATTTTATTTGGGGAAGAAATATATTTTTTTAATTGTTATTTTCATCTATTTATGTTTTGAATTGTTTTGAATTTAAAGTAAGTAAGTGCAAAATAAATAACAGTAAAATGTTGTCAATTTATTTTTATTTATTGTTTTTGTAATTTATTTAAATTAAAAAAAATCCAAATTAAATATAAATATATTTAAATACGTTTCTTTAAATATATATATATATTTTTATTTTTATTTCAAATGACAATATACGTTCTTTTTCTTATTTTTCAAATATATACAGTGCAGGCCAAAAGTTTGGACACGTTTTCTTTATTTTATTTTATTTTCATGACTATTTACATTGTAGATTGTCACTGAAGGCATCAAAGCTATGAATGAACACATGTGGAGTTATGTACTTAACAAAAAAGATGAAATATTGGAAAACATGTTTTATATTCTAGTTTCTTCAAAATAGCCACCCTTTGCTCTGATTACTGCTTTGCACACTCTTGGCATTCTCTCTCGATGAGCTTCAAGCACACATGTGAAGTGAAAACCATTACTTGATAATTTAAAATAAGTTATTTCCATCCATCCATCCCTTTTCTACCGCTTATTCTCTTGTGGGGTCGCGGGGGGCGCTGGAGCCTATCTCAGCTACAATCGGGCGGAAGGCGGGGTACACCCTGGACAAGTCGCCACCTCATCGCAGGGCCAACACAGATAGACAGACAACATTCTCACTCACATTCACACACTAGGGCCAATTTAGTGTTGTCAATCAACCTATCCCCAGGTGCATGTCTTTGGAAGTGGGAGGAAGCCGGGAGTACCCGGAGGGAACCCACGCAGTCACGGGGAGAACATGCAAACTCCACACAGAAAGATCCCGAGCCTGGGATTGAACCCGAGACTACTCAGGACCTTTGTATTGTGAGGCAGACGCACTAACCCCTCTCTTCCACCGTGCTGCCCAAATAAGTTATTTGTCTTACTATTTCAAATGTTCTAATGACAAGTTTTATATATATATATATATACACACACACATATATATATATATACGTGGTTTGTCTTAATCTTTATTTTTTTAAGTATGTATGTTTTACTTTGAAATATAATTGTTTAGTAAATGACAGTCTTATTTATGTTTTTCATATTTTTGAAACTTAAAAAAAAAAAAGTAACAAATAAAGGACACTTGAAATGTTGTCAATTTATTTTTATATTATTTTCTAATTTATTGAAAAATATCCTATACAATTTGTGATACTTTTAAATAAGTTGTTGTGTTATCTCTGTTAATATATATATATATTTTAATGACAAATACATTTCGGACATGTGTGCTTTTCTTTGGACAAGCAAGAAGTTGACTTTTTTTTTCATAATTTTTTGTTCATTTTAAAATAAATACAAATAAAAGTGTAACTCAGACTTTAAAAAATTATTTTGGTACGTATATACTTTTTACGTTGTCATTTATTTACAGCAAACCTTCGCTTTATTATTCAAAATTTTGACACCAGCCCGTTTATGCCTTGAAGCAGATAGCCCTGAAATAATGTCTTCCTCTGCTGGTCATAACCAGGTACTGACATGCATTACACTTCAACAGTACCAAACTGAACCTCATTTTATGACAACATTAGCCCAACTAAATCTATCCTGAATGAGTAAATCTCACCTTGGTGCTTCTGTCCTGGCACTGGCTTCTCCCTCACTGGGCACCCTGAAGAAAAAAAAAGGCCAGAAGACAATGTTAGACCCCTGCCAGCTTCTTGTAAAAACATGGCACCCCCACCACAGTGTGACACACAGAGGGGCTTCAGGCGTCATGCCAGGGAAGAGCCCACACTCTCGGGTGTCAGGATTGAGCACACAATGGAGGTCGGAGCGAACGCCCCCACAATGCATCGCTGCGTCTACGACACAGTATGTGCTTTCCGTTGTTTTTCTCTTGGAGGGGAAAAGGAGGAGAGGCAGCACTGTGAGAAGCGGATGTCGTGGCTTAGTAGGACAGTTAAGACGGTGAGAGGTTGTTGCTTCTCCAGGCAAGTGGACACATGGGAGAGACAGCGGGTAAAAACACATCACAGGAAGTGTCAGTAAGCAAAGGAGGTGGCACAAAAGGACAGGTACATAAGGAGTTAGGCCTGTTTTTTTTTTTACGTATTAATTAACTTGAACAAAGTGTTCTCCTACCTCCGCGTGGACCTGAAAGAGAGTGCTCTATGCAAGGGAAGGTGAGAGAAAGAAAAGAAAAAGCCGTGAGCGCTAACCGCCTCTTTTAATGAGGTTGTTTTAAGCAGTGTCATCGCCCCATTTAATGAACTTTCCGATCCGTTAGCAACTTCCTGCTACAATTTTGTCACTTTTGCGTCGAAAAAAATATTAACATAAAATGCAAAGTACCGTATTTTTCGGAGTATAAGATGCTCCGGAGTATAAGTCGCACCGGCCGAAAATGCATAATAAAGAAGGAAAAAAACGTGTACAGCTCCACTAATGGACATTGGAGTGTTACTTTCAAAGGCAAAATTTAAGTATTGCTAGAAACATCATTTTATATGGGACGTTATTGTATTATATGTATAGTACATGTTCCAAAAAGAAAAAAAGCATAAAACACAGTATATTTAAATATACTAAATGTAAAAAAGGGAATAAATATTCAAAATAATCTAGTTTGGTTACGCCAGTGTTTTTCAACCTTTTTTGAGGCAAGGCACATTTTTCTCATTAAAAAATCCGGAGGCACACCACCAGCAGAAAACGTTAAAAAAATAAACTCCACCAGGTCGTCGTGCCTTATTTTGAGTTTGTTGGTGTTTTCCTGTGTGCAGTGCTTTAGTTCTTGTCTTGCGCTGTTATTTTGGTGGCCCTTCCTGTTTTGTTGGTGTTTTCCTATAACAGTTTCATGTCTTCCTTTGAACGCTATTCCGCACACCTCGTTTGTGTTAGCAAGCAAGGCTATTTACATTGTTGCTATCCTTATTTGTGTGGACATTGTTGATGGTCATGTCAAGAACGGACGTACTTTGTGGACGCTGTCAGTTTTTGCTGTCGTCCAGCATTCTGTTTCTGTTTACTTTGTAGCCAGTTCAGTTTTACGTTCGTTTCGCATAGCCATTGCCTGTCCCTTTCCCTTTTGTTAATTTTTGGTTTAAGCATTACATACCTTTTTACCTGCAAACTGCCTCCCGATATGGTCTGCATATTGGGATCACAACAAACCATCCTCGTCTCACCCGACACATTCCGAATTTTACAAAGCAATTAACTACCCGCTGCCACCTACTGACATGAAGTATTACGTGGTTACCCTGCCGAGTTTTACACAGCACAGACACTAAGCAACGGCACATTATTTGCAGATTATAATTATTGATTTGCAAAAAACATTTTTTGGACCAATTAGGTGAAGTTGCATAATTTCCCACGGCACACCAGACAATATCTCACGGCACACTAGTGTGCCGCGACACAGTGGTTGAAAAACACTGGGTTACGCCATCATGAGCGCAACACAAGGTTGTAAAAGTTTCAACTACAATTCTAAATAAGATGTCAAAAGCAAACTGAAATCAAATACACACAGGTTAAAGATTGATCAATACCTATTTATGATGATTTATCAAAATATAAAAGAAATATACCTGAACAGAACGCTCATGATGGTTACACCAAAAAGTAACGCTATGAATCGCGTTTTTCCAAATTTTTGGGTCATTTTTATGCTATTTCCAAGCATCTCCTTTTTATAATCGTTGATTTTAAATGGTCAAACTAATGCATATTATACATGCATGCCCTAGTAAACAAAAAAAAAGTCTTATTTATTTTGATTGTTACATTTTGAAGTACATTTGTGCAGGTGGGTGCGAATGTACCCATTACCAGAGCTGTACACATATATAAGTCGCACTGGAGTATAAGTCGCATTTTTGGGGGAAATTTATTTGATAAAACCCAACACCAAGAATAAACATTTGAAAGGCAATTTAAAATAAATAATGAATAGTGAACAACAGGCTGAATAAGTGTACGTTATATGAGGCATAAATAACCAACTGAGAACGTGCCTGGTATGTTAACGTAACATATTATGGTAAGAGTATTTCAAATAACTATAACAGATAGCAGTGGTCCCCAACCACCGGGCCGCGGCCCGGTACCGGTCCGTAGATCGATTGGCCGCACAAGAAATAATTTTTTTTATTTTTTATTAAATCAACATAAAGATACACTTACAATTAGTGCACCAACCCAAAAAACCTCCCTCCCCCATTTACACTCTTTCACACTCATTCGCACAAAAGGGTTGTTTCTTTCTGTTATTAATATTTCTGGTTCCTACATTATGTCATATCTGTGTAATCAGGTTTTGTTTTAGTCAAGTTTTGTTTAGTTATTGGACTCTTTCGTTTCTGGCTTTTCACTCCCATGTCTTGTTTCCATGATTACCCATTAGTTTCACCTGTTCCACATTTGGACTCATTGTGCACTCTTGTTTGTCACCATAGCAACCCATTAGTTTTCACCTGTCACGTCACGCACCTGTTTCACGTTTTGAGTCACGCACCTGTTTTCGTTAATCATGTCTGTAGTATTTAAGTTCATTGTTTTCAGTTTGTCTGTCTGGTGACATCCCACAATTATGCTTGGCACATCTCTGACACTTGATTTCATGTCCATCGTTCATGCTGCTCCTTTTAGTCCATGCCAAGTAAGTTTTGTTTATTAATCCTATAGTCTGTTGGTTTAATAGTTTGTTCTCCGCCACTGTGCGCGCTTTTCGTTTGTACTTTTTTTGCTATAGTCTTTTGGTTTCATAGTTTGTTATCCGCCACTGTGCGCGCTTTTCGTTTGTACTTTATTTTGATATATTAAATAAATCATGTATTTACATTCCCGTCTCGCCCAAGCCAACTTTCCGTTGCATTCCGGAAAAGCAAACACCCAGGACCAAGTCATGACACATTATATATCAATATAGATCAATACAGTCTGCAGGGACACAGTCCGTAAGCACACATGATTGTATTTCTTTATGACAAACCCCCCCCCCCCCGGTTCGTGGGACAAATTTTCAAGCGTTGACCGGTCCGCAGCTACAAAAAAGTTGGGGACCACTGACATATAGAACATGCTATACGTTTACCAAACAATCTGTCACTCCTAATCGCTAAATCCCATGAAATCTTATACGTCTAGTCTCTTACGTGAATGAGCTAAATAATATTATTTGATATTTTACGGTAATGTGTTAATAATTTCACACATACTATGAAAAAAAACTGCGACTTATAGTCCGAAAAATACGGTACAGTGTTTGGATAGCAAAACTATATTTCGAAAAATGCATTACTCAAATTATTAACGTAAAATGCAAGCTTATTCAGTTACGACGCTAAGGTGAAAACGGCATCTCCGAATAATGAACGATGTGGATTAATTAAAAGGTATTTTCCATCCATCCATTTTCTACCGCTTATTCCCTTTGGGGTCGCGGGGGGTGCTGGAGCCTATCTCAGCTACAATCGGGCGGAAGGCGGGGTACACCCTGGACAAGTCGCCACCATTTTAATTTTTAAAATGTAGTTGTCGATTATTTGAGATTTATCAATACAGCTGTTGTTTGAAAAAAAAAATAGTCAATGGAAGTTGCTGACTTTTGGTGCATGTGCCAATGGATCGGGCAGCTCAGTAAATCAAGCAGTAAGCAAAGGCAGCAATGTAGCCTGATGCTAGCTATATTTAGCCTTGCTATTTTTCCCTTAAATGAGCTCAATCTGGGACTTGTTTTTATTAGTGTTTTATGACTAAAAGTACTTTTTATCAGAGGATGATCAAGTTATTTTATAAGGGACCCATTACCTCCCTGCTTGGCACTCAGCATCAAGGGTTGGAATTGGGGGTTAAATCACCAAAATGATTCCCGGGCACGGCCACCGCCACCGCCGCTGCTCACTGCTCCCCTCACCTCCCAGGGGTGTGTGACAAGGCGATGAGTCAAATGCAGAGGTTAATTTCAGTACACCTAGTGTGTGTGTGAGACTAGCAGTGGTACTTTATACACAGAAGTTAAATAGACTGGTAAAGTGGGCATTTTTATAACTTACAACCAAGCTAATGAAGTGAGCACTAAACCGCACTAAAACAACACCTCCAGGCAACTACAACCCTAGACTAACACCCTCCCCCCACCACATCCCACCTCCCCGGATTGTAAATAATCAAATGCAAATAATCAAAATATACTTGTTCTTATGCTTTCTGAGCTCACTATGTTCACTGCTCGCTGTACATATCCTACCAAGTCAGACCGACACTGTTTCAATGCCCATTTCTCAGATGATATAATTGTTGATGACTGAAGTGCTGATATCAACCAAACCAAACGTGATTTTAAATTCACATATGGTGTAAAATTGCCTCTAAATGTTATTATTCAGTCAGGAAGCAACTATTTAATAAGCACCAGTAATACTTGATAAATGCTAAAAGTCTTGCTCGCTGATATTGTGACTACAGAAAGAGGATCCAATGCAAGAGGTGTATTAAAAATATTGCCTTTAAAGGTTTAATAATAATAGTCAGTCTAATGTGACTTTTAAACATTTAGTAACCAAAATATGTATTATTCACCAGAGTATGTGGACCTTATTATGATTGTAAATGCAGCTCTCTTACTTTATTTCCTTAACTCACGTGTTTTTCAACCTTTTTTGAGCCAAGGCGCATTTTTTGCGTTGAAAAAATCCGGAGGCACACCACCAGCAGAAAACAATAAAAAACGAAACTCAGTTGACAGTAAAAAGTTGTGGTCGCAATTTTTGGATATGACTTTAAACCATAACCAAGCATGCATGAATATAGCTCTTGTCTCAAAGTAGGTGTACTGTCACCACCTGTCACATCACGCCCTTACTTATTTTGTATTTTTTGCTGTTTTCCTGTGTGTAGTGTTTTACTTCTTGTCTTGCTCTCCGATTTTTGGGGTATTTTCCTGTAGCAGTTTCATGTCTTCCTATGAGCAATGTTGACCGCATCTACTTTGTTTTAGCAATCAAGAATATTTCAGTTGTTTTTATCCTTCTTTGTGGGGACATTGTTGATTGTCATGTCATGTTCGGATGTACATTGTGGACGCCGTCTTTGCTCCACAGTAAGTCTTTGCTGTCGTCCAGCATTCTGTATTTGTTGACTTTGTAGCCAGTTCAGTTTTAGTTTCCTTCTGCATAGCCTTCCCTAAGCTTCAATGACTTTTCTTAGGGGCACTCACCTTTTGTTTATTTTTGGTTTAAGCATTAGACACCTTTTTACCTGCACGCTGCCTCCCGCTGTTTCCGACATCTACAAAGCAATTAGCTACTGGCTGCCACCTACTGATATGGAAGAGTATTACACGGTTACTCTGCCGAGCTCTAGACAGTACAGACACTCAACAACAACACATCATTTGCAGACTATAATTACAGGTTTGCAAAAAATATATTTAACCCAAATAGGTGAAATTAGATAATCTCCCACCGCACACTAGACTGTATCTCACGGCACACTAGTGTGCCGCGGCACAGTGGTTGAAAAACACTGCCTTAACTGACCTGCGGACAAACTTGGAGGTGATCTTGCTGATGATCCCAGTGGATGTGCCTCGCCGCTGCTGAGCGAGCGCGCCCGTGTCGTGGGATAGCGTCGGCGAGGCCGGGGGCCCGTTGTAGGTGGCGCTGCGGCGGTCTCGCAGCTGCGCCCCGTGGAAGGTGCTGCGGCTGGTGGTGCCGCGCGGGAAGCGGTTTTTCTCCGGGGTGCTAATACTGTGTGCGGAGGGCGAGGTGGAGGGACCGCGAGGAGAGGAGCTGGCGGGGAATTAAAAGCACAAAATGAAGCGAGTCAAGTTTTTTTAATGTTGTTAAAAGTCAGCACTCACCTGGATTTCAACTCTGTGTTGTCATCAATAGGGGGCAGTGTGCTCTTTGAAGGGTGTCCTGAAGATGACATGGACTTGATGTGACGAGGTCTCGTGGAGGTCACTGCGGTCGACGGGGTGCTGCCCGACACTTCGGTTAAACTGGGAGGACGAGGTGGGGAGTTTGTGTTAAAAACGATGGCTGCCACCGCATCAAAGCTGTGTCACAGTGCACCTTTTTACCTGCTGTCTTTGCCATTGGGAATAGCAGTGTAGCGGTCAGTAGAGGAGCGCTCACACACGTACGTGTTCCTGCGAGTCATTGAGCCGTTGGTCTGTGGCGAAACACACGTATGAGAATACAATTCACAATTACAACTAGAGATGTCCGATAATGGCTTTTTTGCCGATATCCGATATTGTCCAACTCTTAATTACCGATTCCGATATCAACCGATACCGATACATACAGTCGTGGAATTAACACATCATAATGCCTAATTTTGTTGTGATGCCCCGTAGATGCATTAAACAATGTAACAAGGTTTTCCAAAATAAATCAACTCAAGTTATGGAAAAAAAATGCCAACATGGCACTGCCATATTTATTAATGAAGTCACAAAGTGCATTATTTTTTTTAACATGCCTCAAAACAGCAATTTAGGACATGCTCTCCCTGAGAGAGCATGAGGAGGTTGATGTCGGCGGGGTTGGAGGGGGTAGGAGGTAGAGGGGAGTGTATATTGTAGCGTCCTGGAGGAGTTAGTTCTGCAAGGGGTTCTGGGTTTTTCTCCTGTTGTGTTTATGTTGTGTTACGGTGTGGATGTGTTTGTCATTCTTGTTTGGTGTGGGTTCACAGTGTGGCGCATATTTGTAACAGTGTTAAAGTTGTTTATACGGCCACCCTTAGCGTGACCTGTATGGCTGTTGACCAAGTATGCCTTGCATTCACTTGTGTGTGTGAAAAGCCGTAGATATTATGTGACTGGGCCAGCACGCAAAGGAAGTGCCTTTAAGGTTTATTGGCGCTCTGTAATTCTCCCTACGTCCGTGCACACAGCGGCGTTTTAAAAAGTCATGAATTTTACATTTTGAAACCGATACCGATAATTTTGAAACCGATACCGAAAATTTCTGATATTACATTTTAAAGTATTTATTGGCCGATAATATCGGCAGTCCGATATTATCGGCCATCCCTACTTTATTTGGTTTTCACGAAAAAAAAACCCTAATTTTTAAGGTGTGTAGGTTAGTATATTGCCGTAGCGCACCGCAATAATTAAATATATTAGGAGAAACCCTCAGGCTTTATAGACGGAATAGATCACTTCCATTAGCTTTAATGTTAGCCACCTCTTTAGAATACACAAAAAAGAGAAAGACTGTTCTTGTCTCACATAAGGATCATTAATGACATGCAAAAAAAAAACCTAAAAGTGCAGTTCCCCTTTAAGAATGTTAAATTATAATTAATTATATTACAATTATTACACTTTTGGGAGTAATAATTGCTAGTAAACTATCATGGAAACCTCATGTCAGACACATTAAAACAAAAATCTCCAAAAGCCTCTCAAATATAAACAAAGCAAAACTATACCTCAATGAAAATGCACTCCGTACTCTATACTGCACTTTGGTACTCCCATACCTTACATACTGTGTTGAAGTATGGGGGAATACTTACCAAAACACAATTCATCCTCTGATCATATTACAGAAAAGAGCAGTGTGGATCATTCACAGGGTTGGTTATTTAGAACATACTCATAATCTGTTTATGCAATCAAAGTTGCTCAAATTTGATGACCTTGTAAAAATATAATACATTAATAATCTTATATAAAGCATTTAACACATTATTGCCGCATAATCTACAACGTTTTTTTTATAAGACGAGTGCAGGCTCATAACTTGAGAGGCTTTGGATATTTCTTATTGCTGAGAGCTCAAACCACTCGTAAACGTTTTTGTGTGTCTGTATGCGGAGTAAAACTATGGAACAAACTGGACTTACAACACAAGCAATGCCAAACTATTAATCGATTTAAACTATTATACAAACATGGGGTCTGGTTCAAATATAGAGATGAGGATATGTCCTGGGCCAAAAATCACTACATATTCTCTACTGCTCGCTAGTGTTACCATATCTGAGTTATTGTGCAGAAATATGGGGAAATAACTACAAATGTGCGCTACATTCGCTAACCGTGTTACAAAAAAGATCAGTTAGAATAATACATAATGTTGGATATAGAGAACACACAAACCCTTTATTTATTAAGTCAGAAATATTAAAGTTCGGTGATTTGGTAAAATTGCAAACAGCTAAAATGATGTACAAAGCAAACTATAACCTGCTACCAAAGAATGTACAACAATTCTTCTCAACTAAAGAGGAGAAATATAACCTTAGAGGAAAACATAATTTAAAACATTTATATGCACGTACAACACTTAGAACTTTTAGCATATCAGTATGTGGAATTAAATTATGGAATGGATTAAGTAAAGAAGTTAAAAATTGTACTGATATGATCCAGTTTAAGAGGTTGTTCAAAATAATAGTGCTTACAGAGTACAAAAAAGAAGAATTATGAGAAATACTTTCAACCTTATTGAAAATAAGATATTCTTCATCTCAGTATGTTAATAATGACTGAATTAATTAATTAATTACATATTACAAAACTGTTGTATACTAATTCATAGATGTTATTTTATTATATAAAAAGGTCAGTAAATGATTCTATATATTTGTGAACGCTTTGAAGTGGGAAAGGGGTAGGATTAAATAAGCTTTGCTTCTTCCTACTCCTTTTCGGGCATGATGTAAAATGAAATGATATGAAATTGTTTGATGTATTATGATGTAAGTGTGTTCATGTTCGAAATAAACTAAAGAAAGAAAGAAAGAAAAGGGTCTTTAATTTGACCTGCTGTTGTACTTTGTCTCAAAGTGTTAACATGTGCTCAATGTTTCCTTACCATTATTGCTATGTTGTCTATTACCATTATTCAGAGGTGTGGACTCGAGTCACATGACTTGGACTCGAGTCAGACTCGAGTCATGAATTTGATGACTTTAGACTCGACTTGACAAAATGTAAAAAGACTTGCAACTCGACTTAGACTTTAACATCAATGACTTGTGACTTCACTTGGACTTGAGCCTTTTGAATTGACATGACTTGACGTGACTTGCTACTTTCCCCAAAACCCAAAGATGAAAAAGTTATTCGGGAGCGCTCCGTATTTTTCATTGTGTACTTGTCTATCAGCGTTGCGTGTGTCAGCTGGTGTGGTCTCAGTACAACAGCCAATCAAATTAGATCTACTTTGTTTTCATCACACAGCATTCATCCAATCAAATTGCAGGACAACCAACGAAGAAGACATGTCCAAACCACACGCCAGTGAACAAAAAATGATACCTAAAATAATTTCGTTTGGGTATAAAAATTACGAGGTGGTCAACACAAAACGGTTTGCAGTATGCAACACATGCGGTTCGAAAATGACTGATGGAGAGGCAACAACTTCCAACTTCGTCCGGCATTTGAAGTTGCACAAAGAACAGTAAGTTTTGAATGTAAGATAACGTTTATTGGCTAAGTAACGTGACTTTTATTTGCTTTGTAGTTAAATCAGTGAGGCTGTAAACTCACTGCTAACGTTATAACGTTATTGCAAACACGGGAATCTGTTGCAGTTCACTACCTTATTCATACTTTTTGTTCAGTGATTTTTTTCAAGCAGGGTTACGTTAGTCAATATATCACACGTAACGTTAGACGGCGGTCAGCAGCACCGCGTATTTTAGCCACCTAAAAAAAGACAAAAATAGTAAAATAAAGGTAAAATAAATACTATGCCCCCATCGTGCACAAATGACTGACAGACTCTTGGCTAATTTGGTCTTTTGCAAATGCAATGCAGCATAGGGCCCTGACATATAAAAAGTACAACTTTTTTGTTATGTTCACGTATATGTCATGTTTTTTCAATGTTAACACTTTTGTACAAATAAGTACATTTGCACTTTATTTTTTAATGTGTTTGTTCTGTAAAGGAATGAGTTAATGTTTAAAATGACTGGTTAATAGTGCTATTATAAAGTGCAATGTCAGCACAATTTTCTTTCCTGCAATTTAAAATGCACTTGTTTTAATAAATAAATACAGCGTTTGAAAAGCATACACAATCTGTGTTAATATATTAGTCTGTGGTTAAAAGGACTTGAAAGGACTCGAAACTCAAAATGCAGGACTTAGGACTTGACTTGAGACTTTCCAGTCTTGACTTTGGACTTGACTCGGGGCTTGCCTGTCTTGACTCGGGACTTGACTCGGACTTGAGGGCAAAGACTTGAGACTTACTTGTGACTTGCAAAACAATGACTTGGTCCCACCTCTGCCATTATTGCTATGTTGTCTATTACCATTGTTGGCATATTCATTATTCCTACATTGTTGATACAAATTATTGTTACAGTGTAACTATGATAGAACATCTGTTTTATAATCTTTGAACAAAGAGTGAAACTCATGTGAATAATCACTGAATGGAGAACTGGGGGTGGGATTAAATAAATTATCTTCTTCCCAATCCCTTTCAGGCAAAACTGGAAAATCATGCACTATATTTATTTATATTATTATGTTTTGTCAATTGCCTGAAATAAAAAAATAAATGAAAAAAATAAAATGAAAACACATTCCTCCCGACATTACTCGCATTGTTAATAAAGGTTTTATAACGGTGACAGTGTTAGCCTGGAACAGATTGTCTGGATTGCAAGTGCTTACCCCGACACTACTTGTTGTTTTCTTCCTCTCCTGTACTCCCAGTGGCGAGGCAGGAACATCTCCCTTGGAAGTGCTCAGCTCCAGCCGACGAGCTCCGTCCCACTCCTCCCGGTGGTCACTCTCCACGCTCAGCGCCTGGCCACGCCGCGTGTACGACACCGCCGGCGGCACAGACGGGCCCACTAAGAGAATCATACATAGACAATCATTTTTGCTAAATAAACAACAAACCAAAATATAATTAATGGGTTTGGACACTGGGCCTCATTCACTGGGTACTTCTGTTGGAAGGTACCGGCTGCTCCGTGTCTCTAATAATAAATCCTCCCACTCCGTTGGTGCTGGTCCAGTCCTGATACCTCACTTTTCCCACACTTCATCACTTGTGCATCTTCCTCCAGATAGACTAAATACATGATTCCATCCCACTGAATGATACAAATATATTTCAGCATGCACTTCCTTCATCTTAGAATTATTTTTTTGCACGTAAAACGTATTGACTAATGATGGCAATACTTGGAAATGATACATATTAATGATACATTGATAAGAGTAATGCCAATCTCCCTCACCACAGTAATTTTAGCTCATTTTAGTCTTATGTAGTCATTGCAAATCTCCCTCTCCACTTCCTCCAATGCTACTTTTGTTCTATTTTAGTTTTATATACTTGTCTTATACAGCCACTGAATTCTTTTTTACACGGCAAATTATTTGCCACTTGCCAAGGTTAAAAATGTAATTTCTACAAAGAGCTATTTTACTTATTTTTAGTCATTGACTTTACATCACAAACTTAATTTTAACATAATTATATTGTGTCTATTCTAGGGATGTCCCGATCCAGGTTTTTGCACTTCCGATCCGATACCGATATTGTTTTTGCATTTCCGATCCGATACCGATACTGACCGATGCCGATACTGACCAATACTGGCCTATCCGAGCATGTATTAAAGTTTAAAGTTATTTAGCCTATTTAGTTGTCAGAATCATGTTGAAAAAGGTTTTAGTACTCTTGATAACAACTAGCCAGCTGAATTAGGGGAGTCTGAATAATACACAATGGTTGGTAACAAGAAACTGACCTGTTTATTCAATGATAAACACAAAATAGACAAAATTATACATGACAAACAGAAATGGCATCATTGAACTAGGGCTGGGCGATATGGCCTTTTTTTTAATATTGCGATATTCTAAGGCCATATTGCGATACACAATATATATCTCGATATTTTGCCTTAGCCTTGAATGAACACTTGATGCATATAATCACATCAGTATGATGATTCTATGTGTTTTGATTGATTGATTGAGACTTTTATTAGTAGGTTGCACAGTGAAGTACATATTCCGTACAATTGACCACTAAATGGTAACACCCGAATAAGTTTTTCAACTTGTTTAAGTCGAGGTCCACTTAAATTGATTCATGATACAGATATATACTATCAGATATATACTATCATCATAATACAGTCATCACACAAGATAATCACATTGAATTATTTACATTATTTATAATCCAGGGTGTGGAGGGGGGCGCCGGATGTAAGTGTCAAAAAGACAGCCAAAAGAGTTTGATATGAGAATAAATCTAAAGTTAAAATATAGGGTAGAAATGCACCCATTTGCAGGAAATGTAGTCTTGATTTTCAAAATTTTCTTTCAAGGCTTGCATGTCTACATTAAAACATTCTTCTTCATACTGCATTAATATATGCTACTTTTAAACGTTCATGCAGAGAAGGAAATCACAACTAAAAAAATCACTAATTTTTTCATACGGTGTTGATGTGGAAATTTTTGCCTCGGCATTTTGATGGTGTGTGCGTGTGGCACCGAATGGAGATAAGCGTCTCGACAGACGTCACAATATTTGAACAATGATGACGAAAACTGTTTTCTCTGTCGTGTCCGTGTGTCAAAAATTGTTATGCGCTTATTTTTTTATTTGATTTTGTGCGTGGCATAGATTTGCTAAGCGCAGAGGACGCTTAAACAGCGCGCAATTGCACAGGCGAGCACCTTAGAGGGAGCGTTGCTCGCACGGCTGCGCTAGCATCACAGCTAACGTTAGCCATGCTGCTACCTCTCTGCTCAGGGAGGACGTATACGTATGTGACGTATGACGTGACAGTATGTGACGTATGACGCGACAGTATGTGACGTGTGTAAGAAGGTGCACTTGCTGTCTGTGAGAGGGAGACACAGGAAAGAGTGAGAAGAGCCTGTCGTGTAATGCCAGCAGCTAAAAGCAACTGCGTGAGAATTCACAGACCTGTGGATGTGTTGAAGGTGTGCTGGAAAATGCGGAACGGAACTTACGGAGCAGCAGAAAAGTGGAATGTATTATTTAAATCGGTGCGTTGGAAAACACGGACCGGAGTTTTTTTTTAAACTGGATCTGGATCGGCATTTTCCCATGCCTTGCCGATACGCAATTTTTGGCAAATATCGGCAGCCGATCCGAACCAAATATCGGATCGGGACATCCCTAGTCTATTCTAGTTTTAAAATGTTAACATTGAGAAAATAACTATTCAAACAAGACATTTTGGTTTTCCCCACATAGAAAATCGTGTTGAAAGAGTACGCAACATCCCGAGGACGCTTAATTTGAGGAACGCAAGTTTTATAATAATGCCTATTTCTAGATTAAAATTCCTGCTAATTTCTAAATATACAAATCTTAATTAAAGATGTCTTATCACGTAAAATTAACTAAAGCTAGTCTTTTTATGTTATATTTTGTCAGCACTTTTTTCTGTGCACCTATACACTGCAAAAACTGAAATCTAAGTAAGATTAAATATCTCAAATAAGGGTGATATTTGCTTATGTTCTGTCTGATAAGATAATTCTTCTCACTAAGCAGATTTTATGTTAGAGTGTTTTACTTGTTTTAAGGGTTTTGGTCCTAAATGATCGCAGTAAAATATTACAGCTTGTTGCTGAGATTGTATGACCTATATTGAGTAAAACATGCTTGAAACTAGAATATCAACTGTAGCAAAGCTGTGTCATCAACACTCACAAGTATAAAAGTACTTTTTTAAAGTAATAATTTCTTATTTCAAGCATGAAAAAAAAAATCAAGACTTTGACACAATTGTGTCTTATATTAAAACAGATGACAGCCAAATGGACTTTGCTGTTTTATTGTCAATTAAACAATAGAAAATACGTACTCGTATAGCAGTACAGTTGTTATTAGTGAGAATACACTTATTTTAAGGTATTTTTGGGTTCATTGAGGTTAGCTAATTAGGGACCGCAATGTCCCTTTGGGACAGAGGACCCTATTGTAATTGTAAGGTTTTATTATTATTATTGCGCCGCCTCTTTGAGCTGTAATTTGACCCCCTTAACATGCTTCAAAACTCACCATATTTGACACAAACATCAGGACTAGAGAAAATTGGCATCTAATAAAAAATAAAAAAAAACCAAAACTGCGCTCTAGCGCCCCCTAGGAAGAAACACAGACAAAACTTCTAGTAACTTCCGGGAGGAATGTCGTAAAGACATGAAACAAAAACCTCTATGTAGGTCTGACTTAGACCTAGATTTCATACATTGACATCCTTCAGCAAAAATCAACAGGAAGTTGGCAATTCCCCCTTCAAAACAAACGTTTACTAAAAACAGTCACTTTTGCCTATTTGAACTGTAATTTGACCCCCTTAACATGCTTCAAAACTAACCAAACTGGACACACACATCAGGACTGGCAAAAATTGCGATCTAATAAAAAAAAAAAACCCAACCCCAAAACTCAAAATTGCGCTCTAGCGCCCCCGAGGAAGAAAACACAGACACAACTGCTCCTAGGAAGAAAACTCAGACAGAACTGCCTGTAACTTCCAGTAGGAATGTCTTAGAGAAACAAAAACCTCTATGTAGGTCTCACTTAGACCTACATTTCATATGTTGACAACCCCCAGCAAAAATCAACAGGAAGTTTGCTATTCCCCCTTCAAAACAAAGGTTTTGTAAAAACCGGTCACCTTTTCTCAAACATTATCTCCTCTGAGCGCGTTTGTCGTGTCGGCTTCAAACTAGCACAGGAGAGAGATTGAACCCTTCTGATTAAAAGTTGACCAAAGAGTTTTCATTACTGCTCCGGTTTGGATTTTATGTGCCGTCAAAGTCGGTCCCGTCCATCGCTGCTTGCAGCTTTAATTTTACTTGTTTTGGAAAGTCTTGACAAGACAAATTTTCTTGTTCCATTGGCAGATAATTTTGCTTAGTTCAAATAAAATACCCCTAATTTTTGTATTTTCTTTTCTTGTTTTTGAACACTGACTTTTTGCAGTGTAGGGTGTGTAAAATGAGACTTAAAACAGTTAGTAAAAATATTATATGGTGTGACAGACCTTTCTATTATTACTGGATATGATTTTTAATTAACATAAATCCTCATAACATGTTGTGGTACAATAAAATTGTTGTTTTCTCCTTTGATACATATTACCGTATTTTTCCGCACTATAAGGCGCACCTAAAAACCTCAAATGTTCTCAAAAGCTTACAGTGCGCCTTATATATGGACCAATATTGAGCCACAACAGGTCTCGCAACTATGGGATGCATAAAGTAACCCCAGCCTCTACTGTAGCGTCTATTCTATGCGCCTTATAATGCGGTGCGCCTTATATATGAACAAAGTTTTAAAATAGGCCATTCATTGAAGGTGCGCTTTATAATCCGGTGCGCCTTATAGGGCGGAAAATACGGTATAATAATACTAACAATATAAAATACATAACATTTATTCCATTACATTCAAATGTTTCTTATTATATTGACTGATCGTTTAGGAGATATCACAAGGCTCTACAACCCTGGTCAAGTTTCACTTATCAAATGAAACTTTGATATGTAACTCTAATATCAACTGTAAACAGCTTTTCCATCGTGTTTGTGTGTTTAAATGAAGGTTAACCTTTGCTAGGATTATCTTCTACATGTTTACTAATGGATTTCTGAACAAAACAGACTTCATAACCTGTCTTAACTGGTGAATGAGGCCCATTGTCTAAATTAAAAAAACTACATCGAGCAAAGCCATTAAAAGCCACAATTTACATGTCATACTGAATGCCAATTAAGCAAAGCTGTTCACGACTCATGCTGTGAGGTGCTGCCCCTGAGGGAGCTGCGAGAAAGCAGCCAGCCAGCAGATGGCGCCAGACACAAGGGTCCCACAATGACATAGGAGGAAGCTGCAACTTAATTCAATTTAAAGCAGGCGGGTAAACACTTGACATACATGAACACTAATGGAGTGTCTGGGTGGGATGATACAACAATAATATAAATATCAATGGAAACAAAACAAATAATGGACTTTTGTAATAAATAAGAGCAACTTCCCCCTACACAGCAGCCAGCAGCACTCTCAGAGCCGAGAGAGGACGGTGTTAATTTACTTAGCTTCTCTACGACACCACCACCACCACCACCACCACCACCACCACCATCATCATCATCCCCACCATGATCACTGTAGCGGCGCTGCTTCTGATTGGCCGAGATGCTGCGCGTGACTTTGGGGTGGGCGGGAGAAATACTAGAGCCGTTGTTGATGTCGCTGGTCGGCCGCTGCCGCTGAGCCAGGACGCTGTTGGTCAGGGGCTCGCTCCCCTCAAACTGGGCGTGGAGAGAGAAGAGGGATCACATTGTTGCTCAGTACAACATGGCCAGGCACATACACAAGAATATCAAAAACTGTGACGCTCACAATTTCCTTAAATGCCACACATATATCGCATGTCAAACAAAGAGTAATTTTATTGTATTTTAGTTTTATATACTGTAAATTCCAGACAATCAGCCGCTATTTTTTTCCTAGATTTTCAACCCTGCGACTTATAAAACGGAGCGGCTAATTAATAGATTTTTTTTCTGCTCTTGCCCCTAATGTTTTGTCTTCAAAAGTTTGCATTAAACCCAAGCAGAGGACTGAAATGGTGTTATTGTTTTTTTTTTTTCTCACTGCAGGTTTCGCAGGTTGTAAATGTACTTCCTGTTTAGATGACGGAAACCGGAAATAAGCGATCGTAGCGTTTTTATCATTTAACACTCCAAGCAATGTTTGTATATTTTACAATATTACCGTATTTTTCGGACTATAAGTCGCAGTTTTTTTCATAGTTTGGCCGTGCCAGTGCGATTTATATGTTTTTTTTCCTTCTTTATTATGCATTTTCGGAAGGTGCGACTTATACTCCGGTGCGACTTATACTCCGAAAAATACGGTACTAATCTAGTCATACTAAACCATCCCATGTGTGATGTCTGTAGGAGTGTTTTCATGCATATTTGTACGCGCTTTCGTAATGTAATGAAGCTAGCGTCGTTAGCATTAGCGAGTATGCGAACACGTTTACGAGTGTCTGTGTACCGGGTAAGTTTTATTAACTTACAATGGCATTATTTTGGTGAATTTCTCAATAAATTCACCAAAACCTCACCGTGGAGTTATTGAGTCTGTTCAGCTCAGTGGTGTCAAAGTCAAGGCCCGCGGGAAATGAATTATCTATGGCCCCCGGGATGATATTTGATTAGTATTAGAACCGGCCCGCAGGCCGCAGCCGCCTGTTGCTGTTTTGCACGCAACAATACTCCATCAGTGTTGGCGCTAGGTAATTTCAAAATTCAAGTCATAAAAATGGGGTCCCACAGTAAATTTTTGGGGTCCCACTTTTTTGTAACCGTTTTGAAAACAAATGATAAATGTATGCCTTATCCTGTTATATCTCACATTCTAAATTGTGTTTTGGAAAAAGGTTGTCATTAGAAATGTCCGATAATGGCTTTTTTGCTGATATCCGATACTCCGATATTGTCCAAGTCTTAATTACCGATTCCGATATCAACCGATACCGATATATACAGTCGTGATATTAACACATTATTATGCCTAATTTTTTTGTGATGCCCCGCTGGATGCATTAAACAATGTAACAAGGTTTTCCAAAATAAATCAACAAAAGTTATGGAAAAAAATGCCAACATGGCACTGCCATATTTATTATTGAAGTCACAAAGTGCATAATTTTTTTTAACATGCCTCAAAACAGCAGCTTGGAATTTGGGACATGCTCCCTGAGAGAGCATGAGGAGGTTGAGGTGGGCGGGGAGGTTTGGTTAAAGGATAGCGGGGGTTGTATATTGTAGCGTCCCGGAAGAGTTAGTGCTGCAAGGGGTTCTGGGTATTTGTTCTGTTGTGTTTATGTTGTGTTACGGTGCGGATGTTCTCCCGAAATGTGTTTGTCATTCTTGTTTGGTGTGGGTTCACAGTGTGGCGCATATTTGTAACAGTGTTAAAGTTGTTTATACGGCCACCCTCAGTGTGACCTGTATGGCATTCACTTGTGTGTGTGAAAAGCCGTAGATATTATGTGACAGGTCCGGCACGCAAAGGAAGTGCCTTTAAGGTTTATTGGCGCTCTTTACTTCTACCTACGTCTGTGTACACAGCGGCGTTTTAAAAAGTCATAAATTTTACTCTTTGAAACCGATACCGATAATTTTGAAACCGATACCGATAATTTCTGATATTACATTTTAAAGCATTTATCGGCCGATATCGGATATTATCGGACATCTCTAGTTGTCATAAACATTACTTAATTCATTGAAAAAAAAATAATACAAAAGAAAACACAATTTTATGCATATGTACATTTATTCAGTTATAAACATTCATTCCCTTTCTTCTTTCCTTCATGGATCTAAACTTTACCACTGCCGGTATTATTTTCTATATTTTTATTGTAATATTTTCAGAATGTGTTGGTTCTATTTTTGGCCAAAGTAAGACAAAGAAAACAATCTGAAGTTGTGTTTATTTTTTGTTTTAATGCCATGATTTTAATAGTCCGGCCCGCGTGTGCACAGATTTTCTTCCATGCGGCCCCTGAGCTAAAATGAGTTTGACACCCCTGGTTTAGCTGATTGGACGATGACTTCTGTTGTGTTTGATCAGCCGTTTATTGCTGTGTTACACACACCGTAGGTATGTAAATAAACATTTACAAAATATTTGAATGTAAATAACTAATTTCACAACATATATATCTTCGGCTTATAGTCCAATGCAGCTAATATATGAAAAAATATTTTATTTCTTCAAAAATTTGTTGGGTGCAGCTTATATCCCGGTGCTCTCCATAGCCTGGAAAATACGGTAGTTGTCTTTTTACAATTAGTTAGGTGTGTTGAAAAGTTACTTAAAACTATACAGTTACTAATTATTTCAGATTATTTTCTATTATTCCATTATTTGATGGACCTTTTTCAAAATGTTAACAAATCCTCAGCATTTGATACCGGCAATGTTAGGATGTGAGAAAGAAGCTGACCTCTGGTGCTTTTCTTCCCAACAGCAGGTAGGTGGCCATGACATCATCATACTTCTGGTTTTGTAAGGAGTCCGTGATCTCATCTTTAGGGAAGCCCATAGTCACCATGAGCTCTGCCAGTAAAAGTACAATACGTCAGATACCCCTGCCAAGATGACCATGGTAGTGACGTACACACACACACACACACACACACACACACACACACACACACACACACACACACACACACACACACACACACACACACACACACACACACACACACACACACACACACGACTCCTAAAGAGACCCCATCCCACCCTGAACCAAAAGTGGGCGCCCCACACAAACACACATTTGATATGTTTACAAGCACTTAACTTATTATTACATATATTTGGTTGAAACCAGCTCTCTAAAACACATGTAAAAACCTTTATTCAGTTTTTGTCTTTTTAAAGATTGGATTTAACATATTTACAACAAATCTTTAGAGAAGTGTTTTTTTTGTTTGTTTTTTTAACCAAAAAGTGCCACGAAATTCAACATAAAGTGTCCAGAACATGAATTTAAATAATCTTATAACCTGTCATTATTGATTATACATCTGTCAAGTTTCCTTTGACTTCAGAGTGTAAAATAGAGATTAGCATATACATACGCAAAGAATTATCATCAGTGGATAATACAAATCATATTAAGACATCATTATTATTACCGTATTTTTCGGACTATAAGTCGCAGTTTTTTTCATAGTTTGGCCGGGGGTGCGACTTATACTCAGGAGCGACTTATGTGTGGAATTATTAACACATTACCGTAAAATATCAAATCATAATATTTAGCTCATTCACGTAAGAAACTAGACTTATAAGATTTTAATGGGATTTAGCGATTAAGAGTGACAGATTTTTTGGTAAACGTATAGCATGTTCTATATGTTATAGTTATTTGAATGACTCTTACCATAATATGTTACGTTAACATACCAGGCACGTTCTCAGTTGGTTATTTATGCCTCATATAACGTACACTTATTCAGCCTGTTGTTCACTATTCTTTATTTATTTTAAATTGCCTTTCAAATGTCTATTCTTGGTGTTGGGTTTTATCAAATAAATTTCCCCCAAAAATGCGACTTATACTCCAGTGTGACTTATATATGTTTTTTTCCTTCTTTATTATGCATTTTCGGCCGGTGCGACTTATACTCCGGAGCGACTTATACTCCGAAAAATACGGTAATATGATTATATTATTAGTGCATCTCCTGTCTTTAAAAACTAGTGATGCCTCTGTTTCTAACTTTATTCAAGGGTCTTTGAATGCACCAGTTACGCAAAACTGAAACTTGTGCATAACTTTCTCCGATGATAGATTTATAATTTTTTACTTTTCTTCTACTACTTCATCTTTTTTCCGAACTGTTGGTGCTGTGTGTAAATTAAAGTTAAAGTCCCCCGGATAGTCACAAACATACTAGGTGTGGTGAAATTACTCTCTGCATTTGACCCATCCCCTTGTTCCACCCTCTGGGAGGCGAGGGGAGCAGTGAGCAGCAGCGGTGGCCGCGCTCGGGAATCATTTTGGTGATTTAACACCCAATTCCAACCCTTTGAACTCACGACCTACCGATCTCAGGGCAGACACTCTAACCACAAAGCCACTGAGCAGGTGGCAAATGCTGAAATGCTAAATGCTGAAAGGTGCGCTTTGATGACGTTATGACATCCGTGTTGAGTGAAGTGTTCAATGCTCGGCTTTCCACTAACCAGGTGGAACTAACCACGTCGTATTCTTGATAGTGGGTGCAGGTCCCGTATTTTTCGGGACTATAAATCGTTGTTTTTTTTAGTTTGGGGTGCGACTTATACTCAGGAGCGACTTATGTGTGAAATTATTAACACGTTACCGTAAAATATCAAATAATATTATTTAGCTCATTCACGTAAGAAACTAGACTTATAAGATTTTAATGGGATTTAGCGATTAGGAGTGACAGACTGTTTGGTAAACGTATAGCATGTTCTAATGTTGAATGACTCTTACCATAATATGTTACGTTAACATACCAGGCACGTTCTCAGTTGGTTATTTATGCGTCATATAACATACACTTATTCAGCCTGTTGTTCACTATTCTTTATTTATTTTAAATTGCCTTTCAAATGTCTATTCTTGGTGTTGGCTTTTATCAAATAAATTTCCCCAAAAAATGCGACTTATACTCCAGTGTGACTTATATGTTTTTTCCCTTCTTTATTATGCATTTTCGGCCGGTGCGACTTATACTCCGGAGCGACTTATACTCCGGAGCGACTTACACTCTGAAAAATACGGTAGTCTTAGACCAGGGGTCGGCAACCCGCGGCTCTAGAGCCGCATGCGGCTCTTTAGCGCCGCCCTAGTGGCTCTCTGGAGCTTTTTCAAAAATGTATGAAAAATGGAAAAAGATTAGGGTAAAAAATGTTTTTTGTTTGTTTTAATATGGTTTCCGTAGGAGGACAAACATGACGCAAACCTCCCTAATTGTTATAAAGCACACTGTTTGTATTAAACATGCCTCACTGATTCGAGTATTTGGCGAGCGCCGTTTTGTCCTACTAATTTTGGCGGTCCTTGAACTCACCGTAGTTTGTTTACATATATAACTTTCTCCGACTTTCTAGGACGTGTTTTATGCCACTTCTTTTTCTGTCTCATTTTGTCCACCAAACTTTTAACGATGTGCATGAATACACAAAGGTGAGTTTTGTTGATGTTATTGACTCGTGTGAAGTGCTAATCAGACATATTTGGTCACTGCATGACTGCAAGCTAATCAATGCTAACATGCTATTTAGGCTAGCTATATGTACATATTGCATCATTATGCCTCGTTTGTAGCTATATTTGAGGTCATTTAGTTTCCTTTAAGTCATCTTAATTCAATTTATATCTCATGACACACTATCTGTATGTAATATGGCTTTTCATTTTTTGCGGCTCAAGACAGATTTGTTTTTGTATTTTCGGTCCAATATGGCTCTTTCAACATTTTGGGTTGCCGACCCCTGGACTAGACATTCTTAATTTGATTCAAGCAGCCTTTTTATTGAACTTTCACAGCTATTTTAATTTCCTATGACAAAACATAAATAAATAAATAAATTTGTAAAAAGGAGAGAAAAAAAATCTTCAAACTTTACAAAACCCCCACTTCGACGCGACTGCGCACACATACCTATTCTGGTTGAGTCACTGAAGTCCGCCTCTGGCTCAATGTACGGCTTCAACTCCTCTTCCTCGTGACCCACATTCATCCAGTGGTCTTTCATGATTTGCTAACAAACGAGGAATTGTTGTTTATTACACTAGTCCAGACTTCCAGAGAAGGATAACCATGACTCCAGGCTGTATGCAACACCCTTTTGAAAATGTCTAGTCACAGCAATAGCTGAATAACAAACTGATCAATTGTTATTAGTACGGAGCTTTAGCCCAGTTCTGGAGTGGGCTGTATTGACTGAACTGACAACAACATAATGTTTGTGAACACACAACAAGCATGCTCCAAGTGACCATGCCATCAGAACCAATGGAGCAAATCGCCCTGACCTAAAAAGTAACAATGCAAATAAGAAATGTGTGGGAGAATACCTCCAAACTGCCACGTTTGACCGGGTTGAGCACCAGTAGTTTCTTCAGCAGATTTTCACAGTCTGTGGACATGTAGAAGGGGATGCGGTACTTTCCCCGCAGGACCCTTTCTCTCAGCTCCTGCGCAACGAAGCAACAGGGTTAGCAACAATGACGTCAGACCACCGTTGGTAAATAACAAATTAGAAGCTGATCTGATGAAATGTGACAAGTGTTTGAAAATTCCTGTTTATGTGCTCGTGTGACAGCTTTGATCCGTACTCAAAAATACACGCTAGGCTAGGAAGAATCGTTCATGCACGAGCACAATGTAGATGTGTCGGGTAATCAATAGAAACTGCTCCTCACATTTGAGTTGCGCAATAGGAATGAATGGAAAAACTCAAAATGATCTACAAAAACAGAGACCAAACTCGCTAACACGTAAGCACATTGTGCAACATCCTTATAATCAATGCAATTGCTCCTAACGCCAGTTATCAATGAGAACCGCCACCATGCATAAAAAAAATAAATAGAAAAACCTGAGATAATCCATAAAGCCCAGGCTACGCTTGCTCATGCACGAGGACATGAACACGTGCAACTGTACATGTGAAATAATCGATTCAAACACTCCTACCACCAGTTATTAATCATATCTGCCACCATGCATTATAGAAACAAATAAAACAACTCAAAATAATGCAGACATACATTCACATACAGGTAAAGTATGAGACTCATATAATGAATGTGATCATTCCTAGTTATTAATGATTTCGGCGCCTTCTTCAGTAGAAAGAAACGGAACAATTAAAAATAATCCACTAAATCAGACATACATGCACATACAGATAAAGTATGTAAATCATATAAGAAATGTGATCGCTCCTAGTTATTAATGATATTGCCTGCTTTCTTCAGTAGAAAGAAACAGAATGATTAAAAAATAATCCACTAAATCAGACATACATGCACATACAGGTGAAGTATGTGAGTCATATAATGAATGTGATCATTGCTAGTTATTAGATATTGCCTGCCTTCTTCAGTAGAAATAAACATAATGATTAAAAATAATCCACTAAATCAGACATACATGCACATACAGGTAAAGTATGTGAGTCATATAATGAATGTGATAATTCCTAGTTATTAACGATATTGCCCGCCTTCTTCAGTAGAAATAAACGGAATGATTAAAAATAATCCACTAAATCAGACAAACTGTACATGCACATACAGGTAAAGTATGTAAGTCATATAGGAAATGTGATCGCTTCTAGTTATTAATGATATTGCTGCCTTCTTCAGTAGAAATAAACAGAATGATTAAAATAATCCACTAAATCAGGCATACATGCACATACAGGTAAAGTATGTAAGTCATTTAAGAAATGTGATTGCTCCTAGTTATTAATGATGTTGCCCGCCTTCTTTAGTTGAAATAAACGGAATGATTAAAAATAATCCACTAAATCAGACATACATGCACATACAGGTAAAGTATGTGAGTCATATAATGAATGTGATAATTCCTAGTTATCAACGATATTGCCCGCCTTCTTCAGTAGAAAGAAACAGAACGATTAAAAATAATCTACTAAATCAGACATACAGGTAAAGTATGTAAGTCATTTAAGAAATGTGATCACTCCTAGTTATTAATGATATTGCCCGCCTTCTTCAGTAGAAATAAACAGAATGATTAAAAAATAATCCACTAAATCAGACATACATGCACATACAGGTAAAGTATGTAAGTCATTTAAGAAATGTGATCGCTCCTAGTTATTAATGATGTTGCCCGCCTTCTTCAGTTGAAATAAACGGAATGAAGTTAAAAAATAATCCACTAAATCAGACATACATGCACATACAGGTAAAGTATGTAAGTCATATAATGAATGGGATAATTCCTAGTTATTAACGATATTGCCCGCCTTCTTCAGTAGAAATAAACAGAACGATTAAAAATAATCCACTAAATCAGACATACATGCACATACAGGTAAAGTATGTAAATCATATAAGAAATGTGTTCGCTCCTAGTTATTAATGATATTGCCCGCCTTCTTCAGTAGAAATAAACAGAATGATTAAAATAATCCACTAAATCAGGCATACATGCACATACAGGTGAAGTATGTAAGTCATATAATGAATGGGATAATTCCTAGTTATTAACGATATTGCCTGCCTTCTTCAGTAGAAATAAACAGAATGACTCAAAATAATCCACAAAGTCAGACATACATGTAGATACAGGCACAGTACTGTATGTGTGTTATATAATGAATGTGATCGCTACCAATTATCAATGATATCGCCACCCCTTCTTTAGTAAAAATAAACAACACGACTCAAAATAATCCACCGTCAAATCCCACGGTATGCTTGCGGCTCATGCATCGGTACATATACACACAATATGTAATCAATGCAAATGTGGCTACCACCAATTATTGATCATATTCGTCCACTTGCATTAGAAAAAATTGAATTGTAGTAATAATCCACAAAACACACCAAAAACATGAAATAATCCACAAATTTACAGTAATACAGACTTGTAAATATAAATTTATTGCACAACAGGGGAATTTAAATAATTGCATAGATTGTCACCAGAGTTTAAAGGGAATATCCCTGACAAATACTAACACAACTAGAAACAAACCAGAAAGTTGCACACAAACTGGGCTAAAAAAGAATTTAAAGTATATATTTCCTGTTTGTAGGTTGCTGCTGCTTCATGAATCATTTCTACAGTTGCTGCATTATTCAAGTAGGGTGGGTAAACCTCCAACGTAGTCTCACTCCAATGATAGAAACAGGAAATTCCACTCTTAATCTGCTCATTCAGGAAACACGGAATCATGTCCTTACACGTAAACTTAAGGGAAAACAAATAAATCCTCCAACCGGGCAATACCTGTTTAGAGCAAGCAGCAGTGCGCAATACATTTTGAAGCTTTAACCATTGGGGATATCAATAAATGCAACCTGTCTGTGTCTTCTAAACTAGACTATTCTTAGTGTGCAACCTGCACAATAAAAGTGCATCTTCCTAGAACAACAAGAAGCCAGCCAAAATAAATAACACATTCTGGAATAGAAACTATGATAGATAGAAATAACGGTTGTAAACGACCACAACGCATCCAAACGGAAAATTTCCTAATTTCCTCCAAATTTATTTTTGACTACAAAACAAGCATCTCTATCTTGATTTGGAACTGTTTAACCCAAATAATTTAATTTGTTCCAAGTCTGCGGTGTGAAGACACGCCTAATTTAATACAAATCTGTGTAAAATGGTTATAAACCAATGAGGGGGAAATAAGAGAAATTGTCAAAATATGATTAATTTGTTAAAATGAAAGGAGACAATATTTTTACCATAAACTCTCAAGTACTATTACTAATACAGTTATCACAAATTGTGTTCACATGACTATAAATGACATTAGTGGCAGTTCTCTTCAACTGGCCCCACAGGGGTCAAATCCAGGGAATGACACCATACTGGCCCCCGAGTTCAATTCAAAACTTGGGTGACAAACATTTTTTCTTGTTGTATCGACAAACTTGGACCAGTGTGAACACATTAGCAGATCCTTGCATTGACATTTGAATCTTTCTAGAACAGGGGTCGGCAACCCGCGGCTCCGGAGCCGCATGCGGCTCTTTGATCACTCTGATGCGGCTCAGCAGCTTACTTGCTGAACCCCCCAATTTTCCCGTGAGACTTCCGGATTTCAGTGCCTCTCGCAGAAAACTCCCGGGATTAATATTCACCGATTTTCACCCTTATGGCTATAATAAGGGCGTGCCATGATGGTACAACATTTGGCGCCCTCTACAATCTGTATTAACAGCGTGCCAGCCCAACACTTGTTATGCAATATACATCTTCTGCTTGCACACGTACATGACAGCAAGGCATACTTGCTCAACAGCCACACAGGTTACACTGACGGTGGTCATATAAAACAACTTTAACACTCTTACTAATAATGCGCCACACTTTGAACCAAAACCAAACAAGAATGACAAACACATTTCGGGAGAACATCTGCACCTTAACACAACATAAACACAACAGAACAAACACCCAGAATCCCATGCAGCCCTGACTCTTCCGGGCTACATTATACACCCCTGCTACCACCAAACTCCGCCCCCACCCCAACCCTGCTCCCTCACACATCAACCCACCCTCTCTTTGCGTCGGTTGAGGTGGGCGGGGTTTGGTGGGGGTGAGTTAGGGCTGCATGGGATTCTGGGTATTTGTCCTGTTGTGTTTATGTTGTGTTACGGTGCAGATGTTTTCCCGAAATTTGTTTGTCATTCTTGTTTGGTGTGGGTTCACAGTGTGGTGCATTATTAGTAAGAGTGTTAAAGTTTTTTTTTTATACCACCACCGTCAGTGTGACCTGTGTGGTTGTTGACCAAGTATGCCTTGCTGTCACCTACGTGAGCAAGCGGAAGCCCCATACATCGTGTGGCTGATCAGGTACGCTGACTGTAGTGGGTGCTATATACTGTACCATCACGGCACGCATGACGCTGACAAGCGCCATTCATTTAAAACCCGCGTGCCGCACCAGCTTTCAAATTCCACATAAAGGTGTGGGCAGCGTGTCTGAGACCCTTGGTTCATACATAGCACAAAGCAAAAAAAAAAATTGTATGGAGTGTTATTTCATTTAAAATTTCAAAACATTTTTGCGGCTCCCATTGTTTTCTATAATTTGTGAAACTGGTCAAAATGGCTCTTTGACTGGTAAAGGTTGCCGACCCCTGTTCTAGAACAACTGAGGCGTTCCTCAAAGCACCATTCTAAGTGCTCTCTTTTTCGAGAGTTATACATTTTTTTCGTAATGTATTATATGTTACTAGGTTGTTGCCACAAAGCTTGTTTACTTCAGATGCGGTCAGTAGTCATCTGTTCAGCTTCTTTGGTTACACAAGTAGTTTTCCTCAAGGTTTCATTTTAGGTCCTCTCTTTTCATCATTTGGGCTATTCAACTGGAGGCCCGCGATGTCAGTAAAAAGAACTTGTGACTCACATATTTGCAGCAGATTCTTAAAAACGCTAGAGTGCTGTCATGGAGATAATCTTTGGCTAGCTTTTTTTTTGTAGAAAGGCCTTAAAAAACAGCCAAGCGCTCCTGTAACTCCGACAAAACAGACCAAATTTAAATGTCTACTGCAGAGAAAGCTGGTTCCACGGAATATACAAAGTAGGACTAATAGTGAAGGCCTTAGATTGGATTCTGGAAATTTGTCCCCCAAAACAATTACCGTATTTTTCGGACTATAAGTCACAGTTTTTTTCATAGTTTGGGTTCCATTGCGACTTATATGTTTTTTTCCTTCTTTATTATGCATTTTCGGCAGGTGCGACTTATACTCCGAAAAATACGGTAAGTTAAATAATATGGGCTGTGCTCAAAATGCTTTGTAAGACATGCTAGAAAACATGTAATATAGACACCCTCAAAGTTTTATAATCAATATAGACAAATGATCAATGGTTTGTGAATGATTCATCCTTTTGTGTGCAATGAGTCAAGACTAGAAAATTGGTGTGTCCTAATTTTGTCACATGGTTGTATTGTTTGGATTTTACTCATTTCCCGCCCATTAAAATATACGTGGTGGTCAAGCTAACTCTATTCTCAAAGGGCACGAGGCGCCATTTAGCCTTTTCTGAAGAAAAAATAGCCTGTGCTTGTGTTGTTTTTGGCTGTGCGAATCATTTAAAATCGTATAAAGGATAAACGTTTCTCCGAGTTTCTTGAGAGGTAATCGAAAAGGGCGGAAAAAGTCCAATATTTGTGGAAACGACGAGGAGAAAAGCATGCAGCTCACACTCCAGTCCAAGGGAGCAGAGTTGAAGAACGCACGAGTTTGGACCTTCGATCCCTCAGGCGGTACTGCATCAAAAAGCGACATCGGTGTGAAAAGGATATCACCACATGGGCTCAGGAACACTTCAGAAAACCACTAGTAACTACAGTTCGTCGCTACATCTGTAAGTGCTAGTTAAAACTCTACTATGCAAAGTGAAAGCCATTTATCAACAACACCCAGAAACGCCGCTGGCTTCGCTGGGCTCGAGCTCATTTAAGATGGACTGATGCAAGGCGGAAAAGTGTTCTGTGGTCTGACGAGTCCACATTTCAAATTGTTTTTGGAAACTGTGGCCGTCGTGTCCTCCGGAACAAAGAGGAAAAGAACCATCCGGATTGTTATAGGCGCAAAGTTGAAAAGCCAGCCTCTGTGATAGTATGGGGGTGTATTAGTGCCCAAGGCATGGGTAACTTACACATCTGTGAAGGCACCATTAATGCTGAAAGGTGCATACAGGTTTTGGAGCGACATATGTTGCCATCCAAGGAACGTTATCATGGACGCCCCTGCTTATTTCAGCAAGACAATGCCAAGCCACGTGTTACAACAGTGTGGCTTCATAGTAAAAGAGTGCGGGTGCTAGACTGGCCTGCCTGTAGTCCAGACCTGTCTCCCTTTGAAAATGTGTGGCGCAATATGAAGCCTAAAATACCACAACGGAGACCCCGGACTGTTGAACAACTTAAGCTGTACATCAAGCAAGAATGGGAAAGAATTCCAACTGAAAAGCTTCAAAAATTGGTCTACTCAGAATATAAGTTGAAAAGGATTTGCAAATCATTGTATTTTGTTTTTAGTTACGATTTAAACAACGTTTCTACTTCACTGGTTTTGGGTTTTGTATATTGCAGAAATATTTAAGCCTCTTTAGTACTCCATCTTGGTTTGGTTGACCACCACTGCTTTTCATTTCCGGGAAGAAGTCACGTGACGGAATCCAAGCAATATAAAACATGAACATTATTCAAATATAATTGTGGACGTTAGGTATGAATGATGATTAGCAAAACGACTCATCCCACAGCCTCACCACACCTTTAGGTTCTGTCCGTCGAAGGGCAGGGATCCGCTGACCAGCGTGTAGAGGATGACCCCGAGGCTCCACACGTCCACCTCGGGGCCATCGTACTTCTTTCCCTGGAAAAGTTCAGGGGCAGCGTAGGGCGGAGAACCACAGAAGGTGTCCAACTTGCTGCCTACAGTGAACTCATTGCTGAAGCCAAAGTCGGCTATCTTGATGTTCATGTCAGCGTCCAAAAGCAGGTTCTCGGCCTGTGGGTCAGAAGGACGGGATGTTCATTAGTACGCACGCTAATTGTCGTAAAAGCATGCTTCAAATGATGGTTTGCACCTTTAGATCCCTGTGAACTATCCTCCTCTGGTGGCAATACTGCACAGCAGACACAATCTAAAACCCAAACATATATTCGATCTTATATACAGAGCACTATACAGGAGAAAAATGCAGGTTCATTGTTTGCCGCTCAGTGTCGAGTCTACATCAATATTGCTGAGGCACCACTGGGTGTCAGCACAGCAGCTGCAGTGTGTGAGGAGGCCACGCTCTACCTTTCCTCCGCAGTCAGTGACACAGCTTGATCTTGGTGCATGACGCCACTCATGCCCATGATGACTCACCTGCCTGAACTTGGCCCTGGCCTCCTTCTCCTTCATCCTACCGTGGGCCACCAGGTAGTCAAAGACCTCACCTGGAGCACACAGCAGAGAGGACATTTGGAATGCGTTTACTTGTAGGAGTGTACTGTAGTCGTATCAAATATAACGGGGGCACACTGGCAAAGTCAACAAAATGTCACTCACCACCACTGGCGTACTCCATCACTAAGTAGAGTGTCTTCTCTGTTTCAATCACCTCAAATAATTTGACTGCAGAAAAAATAAAGGAAACAAATGAAAATAGTTTACCCATTATGTTTCTAACACTTTCCCCTGCCACTTAAATGCATGTTCACATTCAATAGATGCAAAAAGAAGTATAATATAAGAACATTAAAAAAAAAAAATTAGCTAATCATGTAATAATTTAATGTAAGTATTTAATTACTACAATTAAATTACATTTATTTATTTTAAATATATATTGAATTTGGACTACATCTATTCAAATTATTATAACTTAATATATATTACAAGTAGAGATGTCCGATAATATCGGACTGCCGATATTATCGCTCGATAAATGCTTTAAAATGTAATATCGGAAATTATCGGTATCGGTTTCAAAAAGTAAAATGTATGACTTTTTAAAACGCCGCTGTACGGAGTGGTACACGGACGTAGGGAGAAGTACAGAGCGCCAATAAACCTTAAATGCACTGCCTTTGCGTGCCGGCCCAATCACATAATATCTACGGCTTTTCACACACACAAGTGTATGCAAAGCATACTTGGTCAACAGCCATACAGGTCACACTGAGGGTGGCCGTATAAACAACTTTAACACTGCTACAAATATGCGCCACACTGTGAACCCACACCAAACAAGAATGACAAACACATTTCGGGAGAACATCCGCACTGTAACACAACATAAACACAACAGAACAAATACCCAGAACCCCTTGCAGCACTAACTCTTCGGGACGCTACAATATACACCCCCCTCTACCCCTCACCCCCCGCCCCCCAACCCCACCCACCTCAACCTCCTCATGCTCTCTCAGGGAGAGCATGTCCCAATGAGGAATGTTAAAAAAAAATAATGCACTTTGTGACTTCAATAATAAATATGGCAATGCCATGTTGGCATTTTTTTCCATAACTTGAGTTGATTTATTTTGGAAAACCTTGTTACATTGTTTAATGCATCCAGCGGGGCATCACAACAAAATTAGGCATAATAATGTGTTAATTCCACGACTGTATATATCGGTATTGGTTGATATCGGAATCGGTAATTAAGAGTATTACAATGGTAATACTGTAGTGTACTACGTCACAGTAAACTCAATAACTATATAAATAAATAATATTATTAATAACTATATCTAACATTAAAGGGGCTATTGGAAACATGCTTAAAGTAGCATTTTTTTTAAAACCAAAAATGTGGCTGTGGCTAGCTTATGTTACCATAAAGGGTTTAACAGAACATATATATAATTTTACATGTTGATATTCTTTTACAAATATTAATTATTTTAAATAAAAATTCAATTGTACAAACTCACTGCTGTCTCTTCTTATACACGTACACGCAGGGAGTGCTTGCACGTACACAAAAGCAGCACCAGAGAAGAAACTAAAAATTTGCAGTCATGTTATTGTTAGGATAGACCAGAGGTCAGCAACCCGCGGCTCAAGAGCCACATGCGGCTCTTTAGCGGCGCCCTGGTGGCTCCATGGAGCTTTTTCCAAAAATGTATGGAAATGGAAAAAAGATGGGGGTAAAAATATATATTTTTTATTTGGTTTCTGTAGGAGGACAAACACGACACAAAGCTTCCTATTTGTTAGAAAGCCCACTATTTAATATGTTTGTGTTTATCCTTCACTGATGAGAGTATTTGGCGAGCGCCGTTTTGTCCTACTAATTTCAGCGGCCCTTGAACTCACCGTTGTGTGGACTGTGACTCAACAATTTGTTTACATGTATAAGTTTCTCTAACGCTGCCACAGAGAGGCATGTTTTATGCCACTCCTTTGTTTCATTTTGTCCACCAAACATTTTATACTGTGCGTGAATGCACAAAGGTGAGCTTTGTTGATGTTATTGACTTGTTGGAGTGCTAATCAGGCATATTTGGTCAGTGCATGACTGCAAGCTAATCATGCTATTTAGGCTAGCTGTATGTACATATTGCATCATTATGCTTCATGTGTAGGTATATTTGAGTTAATTTAATTTCCCTTACTTATGTCCTCTGTGCATTTAATTTATATTTACATTATCTGTATGTAATATTGGCTGCCATGTTGTTCCAGACTACAGCAGACATTAACCAGCTTGCAAAGATTGTAATAAATTAGGGATGTCCCGATCCAGGTTTTTGCACTTCCGATCTGATACCGATATTGTTTTTGCATTTCCGATCCGATACCGATACTGACCGATACCGATACTGACCGATACTGGCCTATCCGAGCATGTATTAAAATTTAAAGTTATTTAGCCTACTTAGTTGTCAGAATCATGTTGAAAAGGGTTTTAGTACTCTTGATAACAACTAGCCAGCTGAATTAGGGGAGTTTGAATAATACACAATGGTTGGTAACAAGAAACTGACCTGTTTATTCAAGGATAAACACAAAATAGACAAAATTATACATGACAAACAGAAATGGCATCATTGAACTAGGGCTGGGCGATATGGCCTTTTTTTAATATTGCGATATTTTAAGGCCATATTGCGATACACAATATATATCTCGATATTTTGCCTTAGCCTTGAATGAACACTTGATGCATATAATCACAGCAGTATGATGATTCTATGTGTTTTGATTGATTGATTGATTGAGACTTTTATTAGTAGGTTGCACAGTGAAGTACATATTCCGTACAATTGACCACTAAATGGTAACACCCCAATAAGTTTTTCAACTTGTTTAAGTCGGGGTCCACTTAAATTGATTCATGATACAGATATATACTATCAGATATATACTATCATCATAATACAGTCATCACACAAGATAATCACATTGAATTATTTACATTATTTATAATCCAGGGTGTGGAGGGGGGCGCCTGATGTAAGTGTCAAAAAGACAGCCAAAAGAGTTTGATATGAGAATAAATCTAAAGTTAAAATATAGGGTAGAAATGCACCCATTTGCAGGAAATGTAGTCTTGATTTTCAAAATGTTCTTTCAAGGCTTGCATGTCTACATTAAAACATTCTTCTTCATACTGCATTAATATATGCTACTTTTAAACTTTCATGCAGAGAAGGAAATCACAACTAAAAAAATCACTAATTTTTTCATACGGTGTTGATGTGGAAATTTTTGCCTCGGCATTGTGATGGTGTGGGCGTGTGTCACCGAATGGAGATAAGCGTCTCGACAGACGTCACAATATTTGAACAATGATGACGAAACCTGTTTTCTCTGTCATGTCCGTGTGTCGAAAATTGTTATGCGCTTATTTTTTTATTTGATTTTGTGCGTGGCATAGATTTGCTATGCGCAGAGGACGCTTAAACAGTGCGCAATTGCACAGGTGAGCACCTTAGAGGGAACGTTGCTCGCACGGCTGCGCTAGCATCACAGCTAACGTCAGCCATGCTGCTACCTCGCTCTCTGCAGGGAGAGGACGTATACATATGTGACGTATGACGTGACAGTATGTGACGTGTGTAAGAAGGTGCACTTGCTGTCTGTGAGAGGGAGACACAGGAAAGAGTGAGAAGAGCCTGTCGTGTAATGCCAGCAGCTAAAAGCAACTGCGTGAGAATCCACAGACCTGTGGATGTGTTGAAGGTGTGCTGGAAAATGCGGAACGGCAATTAGGGAGCAGCAGAAAAGTGGAATGTATTATTTAAATCAGTGCGTTGGAAAACACGGACCGGAGTTTTTTTTAAAACTGGATCTGGATCGGCATTTTCCCATGCCTTGCCGATACGCAATTTTTGGCAAATATCGGCAGCCAATCCGATCCAAATATCGGATCGGGACATCCCTATAATAAATCCATTAAAAGAAGACAGCCTGCCGTTTCCTTTAACTTGGACACACACATCTATTCTAAGAAAGTCATTTCCAGGAGTTATCTCACCGTCTGAGGAGTTTTACTAATGTTTTCCAATGTTGTAAAAATGTGTAGAATAAATATTACATTTCAACATTTCTGTCAACGAAGATTTGCGTCAGCCTGCGACACACAGTCATTTTGATAGTAGGCTAATATAGCTAATTAGGCACTTACACCATGTGTTGCCATCATTATAACACTTATATAAGTCTTTTAATTTTTTTGCGGCTCCAGACCGATTACTTTTTTGTATTTGTGGTCCAATATGGCTCTTTCAACATTTTGGGTTGCCGACCCCTGGGATAGACTATACATTCAGTGATAGATAATGTTATCGAGCCAAATTACTATCATTAGCTAACAACACACTAATGTGTGTGTTACCGCAGGCGTAGTTACAGTGCGTCATTATGTGCAAAAGGCCGCAAGAGAGCGGGATATAATGCTTACAACTCACTCGAAAGTGAGTGCCCTGTAGGTTGCAAACAGCCATTTTAAATGTATTTTTTTTATTATCATAGTTAATGACATGCAGATGTGTGTAATGTTATTGTCAGGTGTGTGACCTTACCAATGTTGGGATGGTTCAGTAGCTTCATTATTCGCACTTCCCTGAAGAGCTGTTGACACACAAAGAAACATTTGTTGTTTTTAATGAAATTGTATGAGCTGACTAAGGACATTCAGGAGATGCTATTATGCACACAACAGAGCCACACAAAGTGACGTCTTTGGAAACTGAACTGGAGCATCATGGGACTTGAGTGCTATGTACGGCAACATGACGGATGCAGTGACAATAAATCTCTCAAGGATGAAGAGCGGCATTACAAAAAAAAAAAAAAAGAACACACAGCTGTATAAGTACACGGGCTTCCAGCCAGTCCGGTCCAATAAAATCATGCACGCTCATCTTTGTTCTTAAAGCATCATGCTTATCGACTGAGTGCAGAGCTTTGAGAGCAGCTTGGCGTCATGTCAGATGATATCCTGCAGCCACTTAGAGGTGCTGTTGAATCATTTACATTCTGCTGACTCCCCCGCCGAGGCTCAGCGCTATCAAAGGGAGTTCTCTGTGCTTTGACGTCAACACTGATTTTGCGCTTTGTCCGCCATCTTTCTTACGTTCCACCTGCTGTCTATACTTAGAAAATCTAAAAGGGAGAGTTCATATTTGCACGTGTGGCACCGATTCTCTAAATGCCTTTGGAGATGTTATACAAGCAAGCAAATGGACTGTCTTGTGTTTTTTGGGTCATCTAAAGTAGTCTGAGAGCCCGACCCAGCTGGGACCTCTCAGGTACTTTTTGCTAATTCAGTCTTCCGGTCTGTCTCGAAGTCTGCTCGCTTGTCTTTCATCAGACGGGCCAAAACTAAACGTAGCGAGAAAGAACAACAGAAACTAAGATGAACAGGAAGACCTTGTATTCACTACTGTAGTGTGACAACCGTTTTCTGCAGTTACATCAACAAGAAGCCATAGTTAGCCAAAAAAAATAACAGCCCTAATCATTTGGATGCTTGTTGTGCATTCCGTATTTTCTGGACTGTAGAGCGCACCGGGATATAAGCCGCACCCACTCAAACCAGTGAAGTTGGCACGTTGTGTAAATGGTAAATAAAAACAATACAATGATTTGCAAACCCTTTTCAACTTATATTCAATTGAATAGACTGCAAAGACAAGATACTTAATGTTCGAACTGGAAAACGTTTTATTTTTTGCAAATATTAGCTCATTTGGAATTTGATGCCTGCAACATGTTTCAAAAAAGCTGGCACAAGTGGCAAAAAAAAAGGACTGAGAAAGTTGAGGAATGCTCATCAAACACTTATTTGGCATAGGTAACTTACACATCTGTGAAGGCACCAGTAATGCTGAAAGGTACATACAGGTTTTGGAGCAACATATGTTGCCATCCAAGCAATGTTATCATGGACGCCCCTGCTTATTTCAGCAAGACAATGCCAAACCACGTGTTACAACAGTGTGGCTTCATAGTAAAAGAGTGCGGGTACTAGACTGGCCTGCCTGTAGTCCAGACCTGTCTCCCATTGAAAAGGTGTGGCGCATTATGAAGCCTGAAATACGACAACTGTTAAACAACTTAAGCTGTACATCAAGCAAGAATGAGAAATAATTCCACATGAAAAGCTTCAAAAATTGGTCTCCTCAGTTCCCAAACGTTTACTGAGTGTTGTTAAAAGGAAAGGCCATGTAACACAGTGGTAAAAATGCCCCTGTGCCAACTTTTTTGCAATGTGTTGTTGCCATTAAATTCTAAGTTAATGATTATTTGCAAAAGTTGGAACATTAAATATATTGTCTTTGCAGTCTGTTCAATTGAATATAAGTTGAAAAGGATTTGCAAATCATTGTATTCTGTTTTTATTTACGAATTACACAATGTGCCAACGTCACTGATTTTGGGTTTCGTAGTTATGTACACAGAAATATTTTGTAAATGTTTATTTACATACCTTAACTGTTTACAAACGGTGTCTTTAACACGGCAATTAAACGGCTGATCAAACACAACTGAAGTCATTGTCATGGACCAACGAGCTGTGGGTCCATGGGTCGATAGCAGTGGTTCTTAACTTGGGTTCGATCGAACCCTAGGGGTTCGGTGAGTCGGCCTCAGGTAAAGACACATCAGACTTATCGTGTAAATAAAAACTTCTCCCTATCGGCGTATTATGGATGACCCCCAAACAATGTTCCCTATAATTTTCCATCTGATTTGCAGGTTGTTGATTGATCGATTGAAACTTTTACTAGCAGATTGCAAAGGAGAAGAATACATTATATGAAACAGTACAGTACATATTCAATACCATCGACCACTAAATGGTAACACCCGAATAAGTTTTTCAACTTGTTTAAGTCGGGGTCCACGTTAATCAATTCATGGTAATGTGTGTAAGGTGTGTAATTTGTTGTGAGTTCATGCACTGTGTTGGTTTTGTTCTTTGAACAAGGTGATGTTCATGCACAGTTCATTTTGTGCACCAGTAAAAAAACACATATAACTTTTTCTTGAATTGAAAAAACATTTTATTTTTCACTAAAGAAGGGTTCGGTGAATGCGCATATGAAACTGGTGGGGTTCGGTACCTCCAACAAGGTTAAGAACCACTGTTCTATAGTAATACTCGTATGTTGAAGAGTACGTCTGACTACTGTAGCCGCAACGCACCGACGATCCATCAAGCGGTGCAGCTTCATAGCTTTTTGAGTAATGTTCTATATTCTCAATGGAACATTTAAAGTGTTGGTGTTGTTTACTTGAGTCATATTGCAGTCTACACATATTTCTTATGTGTGACTGCCATCTACTGGTCACACTTACTATTACACCATGTACCAAAAAAAAAAATAGCTTTGAGGTTGGTAAGCCCAACCAAAATGATTCCGTACATTAGGCGCACCGGGTTATAAGGCGCACTGTCGAGTTTTGAAAAAATGAAAGGATTTTAAGTGCGCCTTATAGTCCGAAAACTACGGTAACTTGTGCGAGGTAAGCAAGCATACACACACATGGGGAACGTGGTATATCTCACTCTCAGTGACAGTAAATAATACCCTTCTCCTGACAAAATCACACCTCGCACTGTTGACATACTTCACACAAAAGTCATTATTTCGCAGTAATTGTTGGTCCAAAGCTAATGAAGATTTTGGCAAAATGAGGGTAATACGTTGTTGTTGTTTTTTTCGTTCTGTGTATTTGTTTTACGTTTATTCAATCAATCAATGTTTACTTATATAGCCCTAAATCACGAGTGTCTCAAAGGGCTGCACAAGCCACAACGTCATCCTCGGCTCAGATCCCACATAAGGACAAAGAAAAACTCAACCCAATGGGATAACAATGAGACACCTTGGAGGGGACCGCAGATGTGGGGACCTCCCTGGGCGACCGGTGCAATGGACGTCGAGTGGATCTAAAATAATATTGTAAGAGTCTAGTCCAGGGGTCGGCAACCCGCGGCTCCGGAGCCGCATGCGGCTCTTTGATCACTCTGATGCGGCTCAGCAGCTTACTTGCTGAACCCCCCAATTTTCCCGTGAGACTTCCAGATTTCATTGCCTCTCGCAGAAAACTCCCGGGAATAATATTCACCGATTTTCACCCTTACGGCCATAATAAGGGCGTGCCATGATGGTACATTTGGCGCCCTCTACAATATGTATTAACAGCGTGCCAGCCCAACACTTGTTATACAATATACATCTTTTGCTTGCACACGTACGTGACAGCAAGGCATACTTGGTCAACAGCCACACAGGTTACACTGACGGTAGTCATATAAAACAACTTTAACACTCTTACTAATAATGCGCCACACTTTGAACCAAAACCAAACAAGAATGACAAACACATTTCGGGAGAACATCTGCACTTTAACACAACATAAACACAACAGAACAAACACCCAGAATCCCATGGGGTGGGGGGGTGTATAATGTATCCCGGAAGAGTTAGGGCTGCATGGGATTCTGGGTATTTGTCCTGTTGTGTTTATGTTGTGTTACGGTGCAGATGTTCTCCCGAAATTTGTTTGTCATTCTTGTTTGGTGTGGGTTCACAGTGTGGCGCATTATTAGTAAGAGTGTTAAAGTTTGTTTTTTTATACCGCCACCGTCAGTGTGACCTGTGTGGTTGTTGACCAAGTATGCCTTGCTGTCACCTTCGTGAGCAAGCGGAAGCCCCATACAACGTGTGGCTGATCAGGCACGCTGGCTGTAGTGGGTGCTATATGCTGTACTATCACGGCATGCATGACGCTGGCAGACGCCATTCATTTAAAACCCGCGTGCAGCACCAGCTTTCAAATTCCACATAAAGGTGTGGGCAGCATGTCTGAGACCCCTGGTTTATACATAGCACTAAGCAAAAAAAAAACTTTGTATGCAGTGTTATTTCAAATAAAATTTCAAAAAAATTTTGCGGCTCCCATTGTCTTCTATAATTTGTGAAACTGGTCAAAATGGCTCTTTGACTGGTAAAGGTTGCCGACCCCTGGTCTAGTCCATAGTGGATTATTTTAGTTATTGCGCTGTCAGGAGTGTGTTAGACAGCCTGCCGGTCACTAAACACTGCATGAATATATAGAGCAAAGTTCATAAAATATGGTCGCAAAATTGCCCCCAAATTATACTTTGACAAAATAAAAGCATGCTTTATTGTAAATGTATGAGCTGGAGTATGTTTAGAACTATATTCGGACTTGTTATTGTGGTTTATTTTGTCAGGCAAGAAGGACTGCAATTGCATACAGCCCTACAAGTCCTTTGTGTCCACATACTCTGGGCTTTTGACCAATCAGAGAGAGTATGGCCAGAGGATCTCTTTAATGATTGGTCAAAAGCCCTTCACATAACTACACGGTGCCATGATTGCGTCTAACTCTGAAACCGAGTTGGCCATACTCTCTCTATACACAGCTCTGGTCTCAGCTGGTTTGTGGCATCAACTAATTACAATAGGCATCTTTTCCTTTTAACTTTTCAGCAGAGTACGTATAATATCCTTCCAAAAAACAAAATAACTCGAATTTCTTGCTTTAAACATCATTAACCGTAAATTTCGGACTATGAGCCGCTATTTTTCCTACGCTTTGTACATTGCGGCTTATAAAACGGTGCGGCTAATTTATGGATTTTTCTTCGCTGATGGCCATAATGCAAATAGTTTTAAAAAAAAGTGTCTTTAGTCGTAAATGTGCAAAGACATTTACAAATGTATGTTCTAGTGTTATTAACTTACAATTACATTCCTTTTGTATTGTTTCAGTAAATTCACCAAAACGTCACCGTGGAGTTATTGAGTCTGTTTAGCTGATTGGAGAGCTAGCTTCCGCAGCTTGTGGGTCCATGACGATGACTTCTCTTGTGTTTGATCAGCCGTTTTACAGCCTTGTTACAGGCACCATTTGGAAACAATTGAGGTATGTAAATGAACATTGCCAAAATCTTTTGTACCGGTATTTATCTGCGGCTTATAGTCCAGTGCGGCTAGTAAAAGGAACATATACATTTTTTTTTTAAATAAAAATTTGTAGTGGGTGCAGATAATAAACCGCTGCGCTTTATGGCGCAGGAACTAATGTAATCACACCCAATGCAAAGTGATCCTTAGATACACTGTCTATTCCAATACTCTGAAGGTTAAAACTAAATGATTAAAGGGGAACATTATCACCAGACCTATGTAAGCGTCAATATATACCTTGATATTGCAGAAAAAAGACCATATATTTTTTTAACCGATTTCCGAACTCTAAATGGGTGAATTTTGGCGAATTAAATATTCGCTCTCGGAGCGATGACGTTGTGACGTCACATCGGGAAACAATCCGCCATTTTCTCAAACACCGGGTCAAAAGCTCTGTTATTTTCCGTTTTTTCGACTGTTTTCCGTACCTTGGAGACATCATGCCTCGTCGGTGTGTTGTCGGAGGGTGTAACAACACGAACAGGGACGGATTCAAGTTGCACCCGTGGCCCAAAGATGCGAAAATGGCAAGAAATTGGACGTTTGTTCCACACACTTTACCGACGAAAGCTATGCTACGACAGAGATGGCAAGAATGTGTGGATATCCTGCGACACTCAAAGCAGATGCATTTCCAACGATAAAGTCAAAGAAATCTGCCGCCAGACCCCCATTAAATCTGCCGGAGTGTGTGAGCAATTCAGGGACAAAGGACCTCGGTAGCACGGCAAGCAATGGCGGCAATTTGTTCCCGCAGACGAGCGAGCTAAACCCCCTGGATGTCTTGGCTCACACCGTCCCAAGATGATCAAGAGAAGAATATCGACCCTAGCTTCCCTGGCCTGCTGACATGAGAGTATGTCTGCAGAATATATTAATTGATGAAAATCGGGCTGTCTGCACTCTCAAAGTGCATGTTGTTGCCAAATGTATTTCATATGCTGTAAACCTAGTTCATAGTTGTTAGTTTCCTTTAATGCCAAACAAACACATACCAATCCGTCAGTCTACCCCAGGGCAGCTGTGGCTATGAAAGTAGCTTACCACCACCAGGTGTGAATTATTGATGGGTTCTACATGTAAAGCGACTTTGGGTACTTAGAAAAGCGCTATATAAATCCCAGTTATTATTAATCGTTGGTTAGAAGGCGATCGCCGAATTCGTCCTCGCTTTCTCCCGTGTCGCTGGCTGTCGTGTCGTTTTCGTCGGTTTCACTTGCATACGGTTCAAACCGATATGGCTCAATAGCTTCAGTTTCTTCTTCAATTTCGTTTTCGCTACCTGCCTCCACACTACAATCATCCGTTTCAATACATTCGTAATCTGTTGAATCGCTTAAGCCGCTGAAATCCGAGTCTGAATCCGAGCTAATGTCGCTATAGCTTGCTGTTCTTTCCGCCATGTTTGTTTGTGTTGGCTTCACTATGTGACGTCACAGGAAAATGGACGGGTGGTTAAAATCAGGCACTTTGAAGCTTTTTTTAGGGATATTGCGTGATGGGTAAAATTTTGAAAAAAACTTCGAAAAATATAATAAGCCACTGGGAACTGATTTTTAATGGTTTTAACAATTCTGAAATTGTGATAATGTTCCCCTTTAAGTGTTTTTTGTGGCCTTATCTTGTCAGTCTTCATTTGTATTCTTCTCGAATAGCAGTTTTAAATTGTTTGTCTTTTTGTATTGACTTGAATATAACAACACAATATTTTTCTAAATCCATTTTTGGTCCAAAAATATTTTCAAATGCCTGTCTAATGAATCCAAATGTTTTTTACTTAAAACGTATATAATCCGAGCAAATTAATTGTAATTTTTTGATCAAATGAATGTTCCACTACATCGAAAGGTTACACAGACTTGTTTTGTCACCTTTGCATTTCCCATTCTTACTGAATATCTGACCCATTAAAGAAACAAGCTTTTTATTGTAAAAATAAAATCATGCAGGAGGTTTGACATAGTTGCATTTGTTTCTGTTTTTCTTATTACCATATTAACCCGGTGCAAATAAGACAGAATATAAGATAACCCACTTTTGTAAATTTTACAACAACAAAAAAGCGGTGATCCGGATCACCCCCAAAATCTAATCACTTGTGAAAAACACGTGTTTATTACATTTTAACACAAGCGTAGATAGAAAAATGTTACAATAGAAAATAACTAGATATTAACAGTAAATTAAAAAGTAGAATGATAGTTTTTGGAAAAAATACAACTACAGTGGAAATGACGCAATATGGTACGGCGTAGGTCAGCAGCCACATTAGGAGCCTTTGTAACCTGTTTTGGAATCATTCGGTTTTCATTTCTATACTAAACAACATATCAAGATATAAACTATTATTGCAGAAGGCTGCAAAATATATCAAAATATAGATTTTATGCATATTGCCAATTGGATCGTGAGATCGACAGGCGGATCGGTGCGGCGTCTTCAGTAATGCGAACGCTGTATCGATCCGTTGTGGTGAAGAAGGATCTGAGCCGGAAGGCAAAGCTCTCAATTTACCGGTCGATCTACGTTCCCATCCTCACCTATGGTCATGAGCTTTGGGTTATGACCGAAAGGACAAGATCATGGGTACAAGCGGCCGAAATGAGTTTCCTCCGCCGGGTGGCGTAGCTCTCCCTTAGAGATAGGGTGAGAAGCTCTGCCATCCGGGGGGAGCTCAAAGTAAAGCCGCTGCTCCTCCACATCGAGAGGAGCCAGATGAGGTGGTTCGGGCATCTGGTCAGGATGCCACCCGAACGCCTCCCTAGGGAGGTGTTTAGGGCACGTCCGACCGGTAGGAGGCCGCGGGGAAGACCCAGGACACTTTGGGAAGACTATGTCTCCCGGCTGGCCTGGGAACGCCTCGGGATCCCCGGGAGGAGCTGGACGAAGTGGCTGGGGAGAGGGAAGTCTGGGCTTCCCTGCTTAGGCTGCTGCCCCCACGACCCGACCTCGGATAAGCGGAAGAAGATGGATGGATGGATGGCATATTGCCTATCTCTAATCTGGATCACCACTAACATCTAATCATTTGTTCCTTGTCCTATTTCGAACATTTCTTGAAAGTTTCATAATTTTTTGGTTGTAACTTTTTGATTTACCGTATTTTCCGGACCATAGGGCGCAACGGATTATAAGGTGCAATGGTCTATGTTCGATTGTTTTTCATATATTAGGCGCACCGGATTATAGGGCGCATTAAAGGAGTCATATTATTATTATTTTTTCTAAATGTAAAACACTGCCTTGTGGTCTACATAACATGTAATGGTGGTTCTTTGGTCAAAATGTTGCATAGATGATGTTTTACAGATCATCTTCAAGCCGCTTTTTGACAGTCGCTTCAGGATGCGCCGTTTTGTGGGCAGTCTTATTTACGTGGCTCACCTTCGACAGCGTCTTCTCCCCGTCATCTTTGTTGTAGCGGTGTAGCGTGCAAGGACGGGAGTGGAAAGAGTGTCAAAAGATGGAGCTAACTCTTTTAATGACATTCAGACTTTACTTCAATCAATAACGGAGCAGCATCTCCTCATCCAGAAACAACAAGAAGGTATCCCGTAAACACCGTCCGACCGGAACTGTCGAATAACTAAAGTTCCATGAGTGGGTTATGTAAACCCACTACACTGGTAGTTTTTCGCACTTTTATGGCGAGTTTACTGACATATATAAGTTATAACTGTACGCTACTTTATATTAGAAATGGCAACAGTGGAGAATGAATGTCACATAGCAAGAAGATAGAGAAAAAGAAGAAGCTTATTGTCTACGGAGTCGGCACGGACTACAAAGGCGGACGCGCGCAACTTTTCAGGATTTATGCAGATCCCAAATACAGATCAGCAGGTACCAGAAGGTAAGAAAAGTTGCTTTTGCGAAACAAAACCCCAGATAATATGTCTTACCTTATACACACACCATAATAACACTCGTATGTTTAATGCGCCGACAGGCCTTCAAGCGGTGCGGCTTCATAGCTTACCAAAGTCGTACTAAAACATTTTGATAGATTTGTGAGCGCCGTGTGTAATGTTCTATATTTTCAATGGAACATATAAAATGTTGGTGTTGTTTACTTGAGTCATACTGCAGTCTACACGTATCTCCTATGTTTGACTGCCATCTACTGGTCACACTTATCACTACACCATGTACCAAATAAAACTGCTTCGAGGTGGGTAAGCTCAACCAAACGTATTCCTTACATCAGGCGCACTGGATTTTAAGTGCGCCTTATAGTCCGGAAAATACAGTATGTTACTAACTAACTAACAGACGAATAAACAAACAAACCCCAGCAGATGTCATTAAGCTACCGTATTTTTTAGAGTAAAAGTCGCTCCGGAGTATAAGTCGCACCGGCCGAAAATGCATAATAAAGAAGGAAAAAAACATATAAGTCGCACTGGAGTATAAGTCGCATTTTTGGGGGAAATTTATTTGATAAAACCCAACACCAAGAATGGACATTTGAAAGGCAATTTAAAATAAATAAAGAATAGTGAACAACAGGCTGAATAATAATAAGTTATATGAGGCATAAATAACCAACTGAGAACGTGCCTGGTATGTTAACGTAACATATTATGGTAAGAGTCATTCAAATAACTATAACATATAGAACATGCTATACGTTCACCAAACAATCTGTCACTCCTAATCGCTAAATCCCATGAAATCTTATACGTCTAGTCTCTTACGTGAATGAGCTAAATAATATTATTTGATATTTTACGGTAATGTGTTAATAATTTCACACATAAGTCGAGTATAAGTCACACCCCCGGCCAAACTATGAAAAAAACTGCGACTTATAGTCCGAAAAATACGGTACACTATTTGATTTCCTATTAAATTTTTATTTGACAGTTATTGAAATATCTTGTGCAACATTATGCACAAAAGTGCACTTTATTTGTTTTAAACTATTGTAGTGGTGTTCTGTACAAAAAGTACACTTTAAATTAGTGTTGTTTTGATATGTCATCTTAGTGACATCAAGCACAAAAGTGCACTAATAGCTGGTTTTAAAATGTCTCTGACAGTCCTGCACTTTCTGTTTTGGAATGACATGAATGTTTGTGCCACTGCTTAATAACTGTTTAATAAATGCAGTTTTGGTAAATTGACTTAGTTGTGATTTCCTTCTCTGCATGAAAGTTTAAAATGAGCATATATTAATGCAGTATGAACAAGAATGTTTTAATGTAGACACATAGAATCATCATACTGCTGTGATTATATGCATCAAGTGTTCATTCAAGGCTAAGGCAAAATATCGACATATATATTAGGGATGTCCCGATCCGATATTTGGATCGGATCGGCTGCCGATATTTGCCAAAAAATGCGTATCGGCAAGGCATGGGAAAATGCCGATCCAGATCCAGTTGAAAAAAAAACTCCGGTCCGTGTTTTCCAACGCACAGATTTAAATAATACATTCCACTTTTCTGCTGCTCCCTATTTCCATTCCGCATTTTCCAGCACACCTTCAACACATCCACAGGTCTGTGGATTCTCACGCAGTTGCTTTTAGCTGCTGGTATTGCACTACAGGCTCTTCCCACTCCTTCTTCTGTCTCCTTCTCACAGACAGCAAGCGCAACTTCTTACACACGTCACATACTGTCACGTCACGCGTCACATACGTATACGTCCTCCCCGAGCAGAGAGGTAGCAGCATGGCTAACGTTAGCTGTGATGCTAGCGCAGCCGCTAAGGTGCGCGCCTGCTCAAGCGTCCTCTGCGCACGGCAAATCTATGCCACGCACAAAATCAAATAAAAAAATAAGCGCATAACAATTTTCGACACACGGACACGACAGAGAAAACAGTTTTCGTCATCATTGTTCAAATATTGTGACGTCTGTCGAGACGCTTATCTCCATTCGGTGCCACACGTCCACACCATCAAAATGCTGAGGCAAAAATGTCCACATCAACACCGTATGAAAAAATTAGTGATTTTTTTAGTTGTGATTTCCTTCTCTGCATGAAAGTTTAAAAGTAGCATATATTAATGCAGTATGAAGAAGAATGTTTTAATGTAGACATGCAAGCCTTGAAAGAACATTTTGAAAATCAAGACTACATTTCCTGCAAATGGGTGCATTTCTACCCTATATTTTAACTTTAGATTTATTCTCATATCAAACTCTTTTGCCTGTCTTTTTGACACTTACATCCGGCGCCCCCCTCCACACCCTGGATTATAAATAATGTAAATAATTCAATGTGATTATCTTGTGTGATGACTGTATTATGATGATAGTATATATCTGATAGTATATATCTGTATCATGAATCAATTTAAGTGGACCCCGACTTAAACAAGTTGAAAAACTTATTGGGGTGTTACCATTTAGTGGTCAATTGTACGGAATATGTACTTCACTGTGCAACCTACTAATAAAAGTCTCAATCAATCAATCAAAACACATAGAATCATCATACTGCTGTGATTATATGCATCAAGTGTTCATTCAAGGCTAAGGCAAAATATCGAGATATATATCGTGTATCGCAATATGGCCTTAAAATATCGCAATATTAAAAAAAGGCCATATCGCCCAGCCCTAGTTTCAATGATGCCATTACTGTTTGTCATGTATATTTTTGTTTATTTTGTGTTTATTCTTGAATAAACAGGTCAGTTTCTTGTTACCAACCATTGTGTATTATTCAAACTCCCCTAATTCAGCTGGCTAGTTGTTATCAAGAGTACTAAAACCCTTTTCAACATGATTCTGACAACTAAGTAGGCTAAATAACTTTAAACTTTAATACATGCTCGGATAGGCCAGTATCGGTCAATATCGGTATCGGTCAGTATCGGTATCGGATCGGAAGTGCAAAAACAATATCGGTATCGGATCGGAAGTGCAAAAACCTGGATCAGGACATCCCTAATATATATCGTGTAAGCCTAAAAATATAGAGATATTAATAAAAGGCCAAATCGCCCAGCCCTAGTACAACCTTTAAGAAACTTTTTTTTTTTACGCCAGGTCACCGGTGTGTCTGGGTGACAGGAAGAAAAGCTTGCTTGGGGAGAGAGTCATTTATTAGACAATCTGTCTTTTATATAATCTTTTACTCAAGTCAATACAGTATTTATCAACCTGCTACACCTAGGAAAGACAACCAGAAGATGGCATGAAGTCAAGGACAATAAACAAACGGGTCACGGTCTCAGTTCTTGTGAAGTAGCATGTGACTTCTCCATCAAGACGTACATTCTTCATATTTATGAATGAGGGACGGACTGGAGGCTCACTATCTAATCTTGATATCTGCCTCTTCCGGCCTCCTTCCTTCCCTCGCTGGTTTTGTCGTGCGCGTCACTGCCCTAAAGCCCCTCACATGGGAAGAACGCTCGGAAACAAAAATTAAAACGAATCCGGGCAGAGCAGTGGAAAACGAGAAATACGGTGTCGGTCGATGCAAGTTCAATAGGGATGTTGTCCCCGTGGACATAATGAGACCTTCGATGGGAGGCCTGCTATCAATGTCAATATTAACCACAGGCACCAGGCAAAGTCACGTAGCGCCGCCCAATAGCCATTTTAAGAGAAATGTATCCATTTGAATAAATGAGTGAAAGCAGCTATTTAAGAAACTGATTTAAAAGAACTACAAAAAGACAAAACGCGGATCACACCACTATGACAACACGCACGTTGTACAAGGCGCCTGAGTTTCAGTAGTCTGTGCCAGTGACCTACTTCCAGTCACCCAGGGGCGCCCAGTCTCCCAAACTTGCCTTAATTAAAGCAAAGTCCCCACACGCAGACCACCACATATCAGACTGGGACATTTACAGAAACTGGCCGAACTATTTCGGTCCCAGATGCTCCTCCAACAAGGAGATCATTGTGCTAGGCAAGCCCACGTTTCTCTAATGAGTGTGTGTGTTTTGTTTGTGTGTGTATAGGTCATGCGTAAACAATATTTCACTAACCGTATAGATGCGAGAGTAGATAAAATAGTGAAGACACTGCACTGCGTCAAACAGAGAACCATTATTGCCTCGAGGCTAATCACAAAATGATCTATTTGGTCATAAGCAATTCAGTTATTTGTCCATGTACATCAATAGACTAAGGGGGAATATTAACAACTACAAAATTGGGCCTGCTATCTGTGCCCTGGACCTCTGGCCGGGGGTCGCCGGATGCCGCCGTGCTTTTAAGATTAGAGATGTCCGATAATGGCTTTTTTTGCCGATATCCGATATTGTCCAACTCTTAATTACCGATTCCGATATCAACCGATACCGATATATACAGTCGTGGAATTAACACATTATTATGCCTAATTTTGTTGTGATGCCCCGCTGGATGCATTGAACAATGTAACAAGGTTTTCCAAAATAAATCAACTCAAGTTATGGAAAAAAATGCCAACATGGCACTGCCATATTTATTATTGAAGTCATAAAGTGCATTATTTTTTATAAAACATGCCTCAAAACAGCAGCTTGGAATTTGGGACATGCTCTCCCTGAGAGAGCATGAGGAGGTTGAAGTGGGCGGGGTTTAGGGGTAGGGGGTTGCGGGGGGTGTATATTATAGCGCCCTGGAAGAGTTAGTGCTGCAAGGGGTTCTGGGTATTTGTTCTGTTGTGTTTATGTTGTGTTACGGTGCGGATGTTCTCCCGAAATGTGTTTGTCATTTTTGTTTGGTGTGGGTTCACAGTGTGGCGCATATTTGTAACAGTGTTAAAGTTGCTTATACGGCCACCCTCAGTGTGGCCTGTATAGCTGTTGACCAAGTATGACTTGCATTCACTTGTGTGTGTGAAAAGCCATAGGTATTATGTGATTGGACCGGCAAGCAAAGGCAGTGCCTTTAAGGTTTATTGGCGCTCTGTACTTCTCCCTACGTCCGTGTACCACTAGGTACAGCGGCGTTTTAAAAAGTCATAAATTTTACTTTTTGAAACCGATACCGGTAATTTCCGAACCGATACCAATAATTTCCGATATTACATTTTAAAGCATTTATTGGCCGATAATATCGGCAGCCCGATATTATCGGACATCTCTATTTAAGATGGTGCCGAGTGTCTGAATTTGTGAGTTTTAGGTGTAACTCTACAAAATGAGCGACAGAGCTAGCCTAAAACGTTAGCATGCTAACATAAAATAGCTAACACTTAGCATGGGTGCAAACATTAGCATGATAACAGTTAGCATGTTTCATATACCAAGTTATATGACTCAAAGGTGTAAGTATGGCTGCGAAAATAGAAAAATTAGATTAAAAACTTAGCATGCTTAAGGTAGCTTGCCAGCATGCTATCGTTTGCATGCTAAAAGTTCACCAATGTCACACACCTACTTATATGACTCTGGTATAAACAGTTGCAAAACTATCTCAAAAAGTTAGCATGCTAATGTTATCATGTTAGCATGCTAGCAGTTAACTTGTGTCATATACCAAGTTATATGACTCTAAGGCAGGGGTTCCCAAACGTTTTGACTCGGGGCCACATTGTGTTAAAACAATTTGGCCGGGGGCCAGCTGTATATATATATATATATATATACACACACGTCACGCACTAATTGACGGCGATGATTTCACGTTATTGATGGGAAAATGCATTTTTAGAATGAGCGGCTAGGAGACACCGAGAGTAACAAGCGGTAGAAAATGGATTAGAAAGGACATATTGAAATTGTATTTTATTTTTTTTAACTTGGGACTTCCAGCTGGCCAGATTTTGGACGCTGGGAACCCCTTCTCTAAGGTGTATGGCTAGACAATTAGAGGAAAAAAAAGTAAAATTAGGTAAAAAAGTTAGCACTTTAATGTTATTAGCATGCTAACAGTTAACAAGTGCCATATACCAGGTTAAATTAGTGTAAACGGTTGAGAAATTAGCTCAAAAAGGTTGCACTTTAATGGTAGCATAATAGCATGCTAACGTTAACATGCTAACAGTTAGCTTGTGCCACATACCAAGTTATATGACTCTAAGGTGTATGGGTGGGGAATTAGAGAAAAGAAAAAAGAGTAAAATTAGGTTAAAAAGTTAGCACTTTAATGTTAGCATGCTAACAGTTAACAAGTGTCACATACCAGGTTAAATGACTGTAGTGTAAACGGTTGCACAATTAGCTCGAAAAGCTCGCACTTAAATGGTAGCATAATAGCATGCTAACGTTAGCATGTTTCACATACCAAGTTATATGACTGCAAGGTGTATCGCTGCGGAATTAGAGAAAAACGTTAGCACTTTATTGTTAATGTCACGACACACCACTCCGGACAAGGTGTGCAGGTAGGAACATGATTTAATCTACAAAATTAAACACGTACCAAAAACAGAAAACAAGCAGAAGGTACAACGTGCCGATCGCACGGGAAGCTAAGATACCAAGTTAGCTCAGGAAGCATAAACTAGGAGTCAAGAAATACTAACGTGACTTGTTGCGTTCAGCAAACAATGAAGCCAGACTGAGCGTGAATAAATAGCCCTCTGATTAGTGGTCGACAACAGGTGAGCGTGCCGACCACTAACCAGAGGCAGGTGAACCCAATTAATCCCCATGGAAACTAAAACAAACCCAGAGGTGCACAAACAGGAACTAAGGGAGTCCAAAACTAACAGAAAATAACAAAACATGATCCGGGCCACGGATCACGACAGTTAAGTTCTTACATGCTTTTTTAAAGGCATTGTACAATCTATCTCTGCATACTCTGAACTCCTGCTTCCACGCAAGTGTTGGACTTAATAATAAAAATATAATACCGTAATTTTCCATAACTGACATGTTGTTTAGGGCTTCTTTAGACAGAAATCGAGTTGAGATGGCTTTGCAGATTGCAGCCAAGTAGTGCTCTCCGTTTTGCCTCAGTAGATTTATGACACAATTAATCAACAATCAATTCGACCCAAATCTTAAGCCTGTTTTACGCAGAGATACTGGAAAATTGAGGCATTGACGCTGATCCAACAGTTAACCGTTTGCCTGCCTGTATCATTAACACAGAACTCAGTGAACATCAATGCCAGCGTCTGGGGTGATGTATAAAATACTGGTCGTAGGGCTGCACGATCAATCGTTATGAAATTGTAATTGGATTATTTAATAATGACTTTGTAAATAAAAAAATAAAAATCTTTAAATGGGTTTTCAACTCCATCTTGTCTGGCACCTCCAGGCTATAGCACAGGCTCCTCCCTCCTGCGAGAGCGCTCTCTATAAACATACGGCGCTCCCCACTTACGTTAGTGAAAAGATGAGGAAAAGAGGAGAAAAAGGAGAGTGTCTTATGTAATCGTTATTATATTAATACAATTTTGATTTGTTTGCTTATCACATGCATGTGGTCACAAAAGACAGGGGAATTTGCAGCGCGAGTGTGAGAGGTTATCCGCCTCCAAAAGCCCACAAAGTGCATTACCAGCGCCCTGCATAGTGTGCAGAAAACCTCTACAAGTGTGAATGCTACCAAGACAAAACTGAGATACAATCTTCTATCATCTGGTAACAGTTTGCCTCCTGAGTGAAATAAGTAAACCAGTGGTGTTCAAAATGCGGCCCGGGGGCTACCGTATTTTCCGCACTATAAGGCGCACCTAAAAACCTCCAATTTTCTCAAAAGCTGACAGTGCGCCTTATAATCCGGTGCGCCTTATATATGGACCAATATTGAGCCACAACAGGTCTCGCAACTACGGGATGCATAACGTAACCCCAGCCTCTACTGTAGCGTCTATTCTATGCGCCTTATAATGCAGTTCGCCTTATATATGAACAACGTTTGAAAATAGGCCATTTATTGAAGGTGCGCCTTATAATCCGGTGCGCCTTATAGTGCGGAAAATACGGTACTTTTTGGACGACTAAAAGATGAAACATAAGCAAAAATGCATAAAGTAAGGAGAAACATATAAAATGCTGATACTAATAACAAATAAAGACATAAATATTTGTCTTTGAATAAACTATTTCATTACAAATTACAGGAAAGACAGAAAGTCACTGATCAGTCCCTTTGAACGTTCTACCTCATGTTCCCTTTGTCATCCTTTTGCACTGCTATTTTTTTGTTTTTTTTAATTACCGTATTTTATTCCATAGGCGCACTGCCAATGAATGGCCTTATATATGAAAAAAGACCAAAAATAGATTATAGGGTGCATTAAAGGAGTCATATTATTATATATATTTTTCTAAATGAAAAACACTTCCTTGTGGTCTACATAACATGTAATGGTGGTTCTTTGGTGAAAATGTTGCATGGCTTATGTTTTACAGATCATCTTCAAGCCACTTTCTACAGTCTCTTCAGGATGCGCCGTTTTATGGGCGGTCTTATTTACGTGGCTCAACTTTGACAAAGTCTTCTCCCCGTCATCTTTGTTGTAGCGGTGTAGCGTGCAAGGACGGGAGTGGAAGAAGTGTTAAAAGATGGAGCTAACTGTTTTAATGACATTCAGACTTTACTTGAATCAATAACGGAGCAGCATCTCCTCATCCGCCGGAAATGTGTCCCGTGAAAAACCGTCCGACCAGAACTCTCTAATAACTAAAGTTCCTTGGGTGAATAATTAATACTCACTACACCAGTATGTTTTAGCACTTTCATGGCAAGTTTACTGACAGATCTAAGTAAGAACTTTACACTACTTTATATTACAAATGGCAACAGCGGAGAATGAATGTCCCATAACAAGAATATAGAGAAAAAGAAGACGCTTATCAATTACGGTGTCGGCACGCACTACAAAGGCGGACGCCTGCAATTTTTCAGGATTTCTGCAGATCCCAAATACAGATCAGCAGGTACCAGAAGGTAAGAAAAGTTTCCTTTGCATAATATTGCGAAACAAAACGCCAGATAATATGTCTTACCTTATACACACACTATAATAATACTAGTATGTTGAAGCACAGTACCATGCATCAAGTGGTGTGGCTTCAAAGCTTACCAAAGTCGTACTAAAATATTTTGATAGATTTTTGAGCGCTGTGTGTAATGTTCTATATTTTCAATGGAACGGATAAAAGGTTGGTGTTGTTTACTTGAGTCATATTGCCATCATATTGCAGTACACATATCTGTTAGGATTGACTGCCATCTGCTGGTCACACTTATCATTTCACCATGTACCAAATAAAATAGCTTCGAGGTCGGTAAGCAAAACCAGAATTATTCTGTACATTAGGCACACCGGGTTATAAGGTGCACTGTCAAGTTTTGAGGGAAAACAAGGATTTTAAGTGCGCCTTATAGTCCGGAAAATACGGTAGTTGGTAATATTTAGTGTTTACATTGTACAAATAAAGTTCAGTCTACCAAAGACAAAAATTCCTTGTGTGTTAAACATACATGGCAAATTAAGCTAATTATGATGTTCTCAGTATACCCCACCCTGAGTTGTCTTTTGTAGTTTTTACAAAAAAAAAAATCATAATCAAAAACCGTATTTCCAGCGAAAAATTTTCAGATATAATTTTTGGTCAAAATTGTGCAGCCCTAATTGGTCAGACCAGTGACAATCAGCTGTTAAACTTCACACACTGGTTTCGGCCTTGCGGAATTTCCTTACACACAGACGTCGTTCCGCCTCTGATACTACGCTGAAAACTGTGGAAAATTGGTATCAGTTATACAGAACAGCGCTACAGTAAAAAGGCAGTGTTAAAGGGAGTGTACTAGGGGTGTAACGGTACACAAACATTTCGGTTTGGTACGTACCTCGATTTAGAGATCACGGTTCGTTTAATTTTCGGTACAGTAAGAAAACAAGAAAATATACATTTTTTGGTTATTTATTTTCCAAATTTGTAAACAATGGCTTTATCCTTTTAACATTGGGAACACTATAATAATTCTGCCCACGTTAGTCAACATTAAACTGCCTCAAGTTGTTGCTCAGATTAAATAAAATGACAAAACTTTTCTTCTACATATAAAAAGTGCAACATTAAACAGTTTCAAGTCAACTCATCATGCTTCATTTATTACAGCATTTGGGAAGCCTGTAGTTGATTTATTATGTAAATGTTATATTTTTATCAACATGTGATAGCAGGGACCCTGCCATTCAAAACTAGGCTGCTGCATTACTAATGATTAATGTAACTATAGCTGGAAAAAAATAGTACTATAGCAATAGGAGAGACTATTCATCCCTGAACACCATGGAGTTCATGTAGGCTTAATGATGCAGTTACATTATTATATCAACTATCAGAGACAGAAACTCTTCATTTAACATAATGTCCTTTTTTGCTGCTTCAACACAGCTCAATCAACACAGAAAAAGGTAAAGTGAAATAACAGACAGACAGGGCTTTGCTGTCCGTAACACACACATACACACACACGCACACACACACCGCAAAATGAGCTAACATTACGCTAAAAGCGGATTAGCCTTCACCTCAAGCCAGGACTGCGAGCGAGCTGAGCTGCATTCTATATTTCTAGAAGGTCAACGGGCTCATAGTGATGTTACTAGTAGTTGACTGGGAGGTGTTTATTATAATTTAGGGAGAGATGCTTACCTGCTAAACGCTAAGCACTGACTACATGCGCTCTGAATACGCACTGCTGATGGGCTGTTACCGGTCTGAATACGCACTGCTGATGGGCTGTTACCGGTCTGAATACGCACTGCTGATTGGCTGTTACCGCTCTGTTTGTAACCAATCAGATGGTTGTGTGGGTGGGACAATGCTGGGTGTTGTGTAGAGTACTGACATATACAGAGGCAGAAGGAAGCTTAATATGTTCGTGTGGAAACTCGTTCGGTACACCTCCGAACCGAACCGAAACCCCCGTACCGAAACGGTTCAATACAAATACACGTACCATTACACCCCTAGCGTGTACAGATAAGTTGATTGTTTTGCCAATCCCTAATCAAAACTGAGCATTCAAAACTAAAGACAGTTGGAAAATAACCCATCCATGAACATATAAAGTCATAAATAAATGTACGACTAAGCAGCCTCAACATTTATCGTGTCCGTCCAATCACATTCCACTTGCCCGAACCAGACCAAAGCTGCCTTCACCCCCGGGGCTGCACGGCGTCTCATTGGCTAATGCGGAGCGACAGGCACGAGACATACATAAACAGCCATTACGAGAGCCTGACCTAACCGTGGAAGGCTTTTTACAACTAGTAGCGAATACACAAGCGAGTCATGTTGCAAGTCAATGAGTGTCGTCAACTTCTGATGTAGGCTAACAGTTTCACCTTTTCTAAACGTGAGTCGCTCTCGGATTTGGCTCTCAATTGTCTGCGTTTCAGCGATGAAAATAAACAGCTCTTATTTACAGATTAGAGCGAGCCAGGCAGACAGAGCAGAGTGGGATGATAGGGCGGCGGTGCAAAGGGGATTAACGGAGGCCTATTTTAGGGCTAGAATGCCTAAAAAACATCACAAAATCTTTCTGACCACAGATGTCGTATGATGTGTTTCCTCTGGCGGATCTCAGGATGTACTCTAGAAGCTCGGTCGACCTCATTTCCTGTTTGCAGTCAAAGCGCCACAGAGTCACATTGGGCCAGAGAATGCCACCGGGGTCATAGGAATAACAGGGCGGTTCTTTATTCGAGGCTTATGACACACTGTGGCTGCTACCAGCCTCTTTTGTATGGTTTGAATAAGAAAAAGGACAAAGGTATGCCGAAAAATCTCTTTGTTTAGACTGGGAGTCCCCAATCTTTTTGATTCGGGGGCCACAACGGGTTAAAAGAAATTGGTCGTGGGCCGGGCGATCTCTGTGTATGTACAGTATATACAGTAGGGATGTAACGGTTTTGTAGATAGCGTGGTATTACGGTTTCAAAATCTTTGCAATAATGGCGTGACGGTATCAAACGAAAAGTGCTGTTTTTGGGCTCTTTTAATTTGGCGGATCTGAAAATAAATCATCTCCCAGAAGCGTGGAGCGAAAGAGAAAGCAGGAAGTGAAGTGTGTTCCAGTTTGTAGTAGATAGAGCAATTGTTTTTTTCAAGATCCGTTCATAACTTTTAAAGTTATGTTACTAACTAGCAGACAAACAACCCCTGGCAAAACATAACCTCTGTGACAGAAAAGGCCCGCCACGTTCGTTTCGAGTGTTCCATGCCAAAACAGACTCGGTCAAGGCGCACCATGCCGAAGAAAAGCACCTGCTGCACACCAAACAACTTGATAAGCTACCATCTGTCACGGCTCGAGCGCATCCTGCTGCGGATTCTTCAGCGCGCGCCTCTGGACACGCCCATGAGCGCTCCTCTCCAGCCGTGGTTGCACCCCTGCGCGGCTGCTCTCAATCTGCAATCCACACACCTGACGCTGAGGAGGAGGCACCGCACTATATAGACTAGCGCGTCCTGGGTTCCAGTGCCAGAACGTAGCTACCTGTATTGTACACACTTCTCTGTCTCCTGGATTCGAGCTGTGTGTCACGTCTCTCCGGACTTCCCCTGGATTTCTTGCTGCCTTTGACGCCTCTCTCCAGCCCTCGACCTCTCGCATGTCCACGGACTTCCGAGCCTGCCTTGCCCCCTCTGGACTTCCGCATTCCTCTCAACACGCACCTTCAACGCTTGCCGGTAAAATTCTCCAATTAGATACATCACATAGTCGAACACCACGTATTCTGTTTAATTGCACACGTCATATTCTCTTGATAATAAACACGTCTAAGGCTAAACGACGTCCCTGCCTCCGTCTTCTTCTCCCCTGTACCGTTACACCATCACCCGGAAAAGAACAAGCCAGCGAATCTAAATGTTAATTTATTGAAAGTTAAAATGTGAGTGAAATTTTCTGAGAAACTGCATTTTTAAAACCGATAAAAATAAATGTCTACAGTGGATGTTCCCGCACAGTTCTTTACACCTAAAAATACTTGTTTTAGTAATAAAATATGATTAGAACATTTTAGCATTATGTCTGTGTTCAATTACAGTAAGTGTGTTCATTCTCAACATTACTGCCACTTAATTTTACACACAATAGCATTTTTTAATAATTTTTTTTTTGGACATAAACCACAATAATATCGTACCGTGGCCTTCATACTGTGATGATATCGTATAGTGAGATTTTGATATTGTTACTTTCCTAATATACAGCGCCTTGCAAATTATTCACCCCCCTTGGATTTTTACCTATTTTGTTACTGTGGAAAACTTGCTCTTCCGGGTTCTTCAGACCACCAATCACTGACATGACAGCTTCATTCATAGTTCTGAACAATGATTTATTTTTCAATAAATGTTCTTTGTGTTCCTTTTCAGTCATTGCGTTACGTGTCAGTCCTCGCTCTCTCTCATGCTCGTGCTCGTACTCGTTCTCCATCATCAATAACCCCTCTACTTCCCGGCTGCTACTCTTTAACAGAGCGACCGGTGATTAGATAAACAGGCCCAGGTGTGCCATCTACGCAACTGTCGCTAATCTCGAAGCCGGCCCTGGCACACCCCGCTTCGCTGCAGGTCCGCAGGCCACGCCCCCCCAGAGTTGCATTACAAGCTGTAATTTAAATGTTTTCAATTTAAATTGTATGTGAGTGCATCTGCCTCACAATACGAAGGTCCTGAGTAGTCTTGGGTTCAATCCCGGGCTCGGGATCTTTCTGTGTGGAGTTTGCATGTTCTCCCCGTGACTGAGTGGGTTCCCTCCGGGTACTCCGGCTTCCTCCCACTTCCAAAGACATGCACCTGGGGATAAGTTGATTGGCAACACTAAATTGGCCCTAGTGTGTGAATGTGAGTGTGAATGTTGTCTGTCTATCTGTGTTGGCCCTGCGATGAGGTGGCGACTTGTCCAGGGTGTACCCCGCCTTCCGCCCGATTGTAGCTGAGATAGGCTCCAGCGCCCCCCGCGACCCCAAAGGGAATAAGCGGTAGAAAATGGATGGATGGATGTGACGGATCTGCACAAAATAACCTTAGTTGGTCAAGTGAAATGAGAAAAATATTAACAAAAATGTATGCAAGAAAATGTAAATGTAAATTGGCATGTGCATATGTATTCACCCCTTTTCTTATGATGCCCCTTAAAATGTTCTGGAGCAATCTATTACCTCAGCAGGTCATATAATTAGTTAGGGTAGGGTTAAAAAGTAATATCCACATCTTTGATGATCCCTCAAAGCACAGCCAAATCCATAATGTTCAAATGAAGAGAACATGGAACCACAACAAACCTGCCAAGACTGGGCCGCCCACCAAAACTCACAGACCGGGTAAGGAGGGCATTAATCAGAGGCAACAGAGAGACCAAAGGGAACCCTGAAGGAGCTGAAGAGTTCCACAGCAAAGACTGGAGTGTCTGTGCATAAAACCACAAAAACCTGTACACTCCATATAGCTGTGCTTTATGGAAGAGTGACCAGAAGAAATCCATTACTTAGTGTTAAAAATAAGAGGGCACGTCTTTGTAATGGCTAAGTAACTAAGTATACTTAGTTTTTGTCAGCACTGGGCCTTTCCTTGCTTTTAAATGGACAACAGTTTAATTGTTAGTCAAGTTTTTGGAACAACCTAATGCGCAGCACAGTTACAGTATAAATAAATATTTCTGAATACATTAGTCATCTTTGTCAGTTAGCACTAGGGATGTAAATCTCTTTGTGATTGAAGATTCGATTTGCATCGCAATACGTGGGTTTACAATGCGATTCAAAATTCATTCGTAAAACAGAATGATTTGATGCAATTCGATTTAGTGTACGAACAATTCCATATGATTTGATTTAGTGTCAGAACGATTTATTAATATTTGATACGGTGTATGAATACCGTATTTTTCGGACCATAAGGCGCACTGCCGATGAGCGGGCTTTTTTCATACAAAAGGTGCACCGGATTATAAGGCACATTAAAGGGTAGGGCTGTGAATCTTTGGGTGTCCCACGATTCGATTCAATATCGATTCTTGGGGTCACGATTCGATTATAAATCGATTTTTTCGATTCAACGCGATTCTCGATTCAAAAACTATATTTTTCCGATTCAAAACGATTCTCTATTCATTCAATACATAGGATTTCAGCAGGATCTACCCCAGTCTGCTGACATGCAAGCAGAGTAGTAGATTTTTGTAAAAAGCTTTTATAATTGTAAAGGACAATGTTTTATCAACTGATTGCAATAATGTAAATTTGTTTTAACTATTTAATGAACCAAAAATATGACTTATTTTATCTTTGTGAAAATATTGGACACAGTGTGTTGTCAAGCTTATGAGATGCGATGCAAGTGTAAGCCACTGTGACACTATTGTTCTTTTTTTTTTATAAATGTCTAATGATAATGTCAATGAGGGATTTTTTAATCACTGCTATGTTGAAATTGTAACTAATATTGATACTGTTGTTGATTATATTCATTTTTGTTTCACTATTTTTGGATTGTTCTGTGTCGTGTTTGTGTCTCCTCTCCATTGCTCTGTTTATTGCAGTTCTGAGTGTTGCTGGGTCGGGTTTGTTTTTGGAATTGGATTGCATTGTTATGGTATTGCTATATATTGTTTTGTTGGATTGATTAATTAAATAAATAAATAAATAATTAATTAAATAAATAAATAAATACAAATTAAAATCGATTTTTGAAAAGTAGCTGAGATAGGCTCCAGCGCCCCCCGCGACCCCGAAGGGAATAAGCGGTAGAAAATGGATGGATGGATTTTTGAAAAATTAGAATTGATACTGAATCGTACAACGTGAGAATGCCGATTTGAATTTGAATACATTTTTTCCCCACACCCCTATTAAAGGGGTCATATTATGATGTTTTTCTAAATTTAAAACACCATCTTGTGGTCCACATAACATGTAATGGTGGTTCTTTGGTGAAAATGTTGCATATATTATGTTTTACAGACCATTTTCAAGTCGCATTCTGAGCATCTCTTCAGGATGCGCCGTTTTGTGGGCGGTCTTATTTACATGGCTCACCTTCGGCAGTGTCTTTTCTCCGTCATCTTTGTTGTAGCGGTGTAGCGTGCAAGGGCGAGAGTCGAAGAAGTGTGAAAAGATGGTGCTAACATTCAGACTACTTAAATCAATCAATCTCATCCGTGGCTCAATAATGCAACATCAACGCCGGAAGTTTTTCCCGTGAAAAACCGTCCGACCGGAACCCTCTAATTACTAAAGTTCCATGGGTGAATTATGGAAATCCACTACAGTTTCCAGCGCTTTGATAGCTAGTCTACTGACAGATATAAGTAAGAACTTTACGCTAAGTTATATAAGAAATGGCAATTTAGAAAAAGAAGAAGCTTATGACTACGGCATCGGCACAGACTACAATTGCGGACGCGCATACATTTTCAGGGCTTATGCAAATCCCAAATACACATCAGCAGGTACCAGAAGGTAAGACAAGTTGGTGTTGCGAAACAAAATGCCAGGTGCCTGCTCATAGGTGCCATTTTGCGGTCCTTAAACGCACACCATAATAATACTTGTATGTTACACCCGACAATAGGGGTGTAACGGTACACAAACATTTCGGTTCGGTATGTACCTCGGTTTAGAGGACACGGTTCGGTTCATTTTCGGTACAGTAAGAAAACAACAAGATATTAATTTTTGGGTTATTTATTTACCAAATTTGCAAAATCTTCCACCAAAAATATTTTTCTTAGTGGAATATTTGATGTGAAGTAATGGGAACCTTGGATAGGTCAATAATTCATAATAACATTGATTTTGATTCAATATTATGTTTTGAGCAATGACAGTTTGAAAGAAAAAAAACCCCAGCTTTGTTGTATTAGTAAACATTGCAACTTTTTCTAAATTACATTTAACCTTTAAGCTTTTTTATTTCACTTTTGTTATGTTTTTATTTATTTTAATAGTATTTTTAGAATGTGCCGTGGGCATTTAAAACATTAGCTGTGGGCCGCAAATGGCCTCCGGGGCACACTTTTTACACCCCTGTTATAGATAATAAACAATGAACTCTGATAAATCTATGGATAAAAAGCAGAGCCTGGCGACGCGTGCGCGTTTGTCATAACTCTCTCGCTCTCTCTGTCTCTGCCCCTCCCTCAAGAATGCTGCTACACGCACAATTTGTTTTGCTTTTAACCCCTTCTTAACCCTGAACGTACATTGAAAATACACGCAACCCTAACTCAAAATGCCGGACATTTGAGGCATTTAAGAAACTCCGCCCTGACAGCTCCGCAAAAGAGGACATGTCCGGTGAAAAGAGGACGTATGGTCAGTCTATCGTAGCCCCGTTAGCTGCTAGCATGCCGTGTGTTGTGCCTCGGTGTGCCTTGTTTACACAACGTGCATTACGCTACTTAATATGTCCGTGTGGAAGCTCATTCGGTACACCTCCGAACCGAACCCCCTTACCGAAACGGTTCAATACAAATACACGCACCGTTACACCCCTAGCCGACAACCCATCAAGCGATGTGGCTTGATAGCTTACCGAAGTCTTACTAAAAACATTTTGACAGATTTTTGAGCGCCGTGTGTAATGTTCTATATTTTTAATGGAACATTTAAAGTTTTGGTGTTGTTTAATGCCATCATATTGCAGTCTACACATATCTCTTATTTATGACTGCCATCTACTGGTCACACTTATCATTAGACCATGTACCAAATAAAATTGCTTCGAGATCAGTAAGCACAACCAGAATCATGCCGTACATAAGCGCACCGGGTTATAAGGCGCACTGTCGATTTTTGAGAAAACGAAAGGATTTTAAGTGCGCCTTATAGTCCGGAAAATATGGTAATTCAATTCTATGGTCAACATTTGTTGATGGACTAGGGCTGGGCGATATGTCAAAAAAATGCTCACAATTAATTGTTTCATATCATACCACGATACAAATGTTTTCGAGGTTCTTCAGTTGAGCACAGTAATGGACTCTTTCCCGTTGCCATCGTCAAATCATTTTGGAAATCTTCCGTACTGTAACTATGACAACAGTAACTAAAGGGGATAGTCACGCATACAGCTGTCCCTGGATTGGCAAACCAGAGAAGCGCAACAATGGGAGGAAGAAAAAAATGTGCCTTTTCCAAACAAAGCTTGTCCTTGTCTTTTTTTTTTTATAAAGAGCCACATGCCAAGAAGAAAAAACTGCTGGTTGTCCTCGGTGGTCCTTTGTTTACTGTGTCTTGTCTCTTCTAGTCCGTCGCGCTGCTATGATGTCACACCGCGAGCCAGCTCAGTGTTGACTATTCCAAACTGTATCGTTGCGGTGAAGCAAAAGTGTGTGTTGGAAACTTGTCGTATAACTATGAAGAAGTGCTAATATTCTGCATAAAGCACAGTGTACATGTGGCGCTATAGGAGTGACTGCAGTACCAGATGGTCAGCTCGTCACGGATCCTGAGAGGCCAAAAAAACCCAGAGAACTTGCGGTCAGTTTGACAGTCTAATAATGTGGAAATGTAATCACGAGCAGTTAGTTACTAGCACAGTTGTTAATTCAATGGATTCTCCACAGACACAATTGGAAGGGGGTAATAAAGAAGAAGCTTGTTGCATGATTTATCTCCAGCTTGACCAGAAGTGTCAGAAATGCTGCAGTCTTGGTGCGTCATGCATGTAAAGACACCTGAGTCACTGATCAATAAGAATGGCCGCATTTAGTCCTGTATGCGCCGTTAGAAACAGCAAGCTCAGGAACACAGGGAGCCATATTTACCATGACACATGCACTTGGGACCAATCTGCTGTTATTTCGCCACTGCTGCACAAGCAGAAACACACTAATAAAAATCCTGGGGAAAGAAAACTTGCCTGTCATAGAAATTCTATGACACCTTAAAGCAGGGGTCGGGAACCTTTTTGGCTGAGAGAGCCATGAATGCCAAATATTTATAATATATGTATTTCCGTGAGAGCCATATAAAAAAATGTAACACTGAATACAACTATATGTGTGCATTTTTAAGTAAGACCGAGCTCTTTAGGGTATAATAAGTCTCTTATTCTTTTTAATAGCATTGTTATTCTGAAGCTAACCAATGATAAATAAATACTATTAATGCGATTTCTTGAAAAGGTGCGGTAGAAAACGGATGGATGGATTAAAATGCATGAGAATGTTTTATTTTTTGAACGTTATTTTTAACACTGTGATTACCAGCGGAATTATTTATTACTTATCATGTTAAGCAATGTCAGCTAAGATTTATCTGAGAGCCAGATGCAGTCATCAAAAGAGCCACATCTGGCTCGAGAGCCATATGTTCTCTACCCCTGCCTTAAAGCATTATAAATGCTTCAAAATGTAAGATCGGAAATTATTGGTATCGGTTTCAAAAAGTAAAATTAATGACTTTTTAAAACGCCGCTGTACGGAGCGGTACATATCCGGTAAAACACGGACGTAGGACATACTTGCCAACCCTCCCGATTTCCACCCGGACAACAATATTTAGCGTCATCTACAGCCTGTCGTCACGTCCGCTTTTCCTCCATACAAACATCGTGCCGGCCCAGTCACATAATATATGCGGCTTTTAAACACACATAAGTGAATGCAATGCATACTTCATCATCAGCCATACAGGTCACACTGAGGGTGGCCGTATGAACAAGTTTAACACTGTTACAAATATGCGCCACACTGTGAACTCACACCAAACAAGAATGACAAACACATTTCGGGAGAACATCCGCACCGTAACACAACATAAACACAACAGAACAAATACCCAGAAACCCTTGCAGCACTAACTCTTCCGGGATGCTACAATATACACCCCCCCGCTACCACCAAACCCCGCCCCCGCCCCCATCTCCCGAATTCGGAGGTCTCAAGGTTGGCAAGTATGCTCTAGTACAGTGGTTCTCAAATGGGGGTACGCGTACCCCTGGGGGTACTTGAAGGTATGCCAAGGGGTACGTGAGATTAAAAAAAAAAAATGTCTGTCAAAAAGAACTGTGAAAAGAAATGCAACAATGCAATATTCAGTGTTGACAGCTAGATTTTTTTGTGGACATGTTCCATAAATATTGATGTTAAAGATTTCTTTTTTTTGTGAAGAAATGTTTAGAATTAAGTTCATGAATCCAGATGGATCTCTATTGAAATCCCCAAAGAGGGCACTTTAAGTTGATGATTACTTCTATGTGTAGAAATCTTTATTTATAATTGAATCACTTGTTTATTTTTCAACAAGTTTTTAGTTATTTTTATAGCTTTTTCTCCAAATAGTTCAAGAAAGACCACAACAAATAGGCAATATTTTGCACTGTTATACAATTTAATAAATCAGAAAAACTGATGACATCGTGCTGTATTTTACTTCTTTATCTCTTTTTTTTCAACCAAAAATGCTTTGCTCTGATTAGGGGGTACTTCAATTAAAAAAATGTTCACAGGGGGTACATCACTGAAAAAATGTTGAGAACCACTGCTCTAGTATACTCTGGACTGAAGCTGTGTGCCTTCATTGTTTTTGTAGCTGTTGTTTTGAGGCATGTTTAAAAAAAATTAAAAAAATGCACTTTGTGAAAGTCAAAGTATAGTATTTCCCATAGTTGTAATGGGTATCATAATTATCTCAGGGAGAGCATGTCCCAAATTCCAAGCTGTTTTGAGGCATGTTAAAAAAAATAATGCACTTTGTGACTTCAGTAATAAATATGGCAGTGCCATGTTGGCACTTTTTTCCATGACTGGAGTTGAAGTTGTTCTCTTATTTTGGAAAACCTTGTTTTTGATTGATTGATTGAAACTTGTATTAGTAGATTGCACAGTACAGTACATATTCCGTACAATTGACCACTAAATGGTAACACCCGAATACGTTTTTCAACTTGTTTAAGTCGGGGTCCACGTTAATCAATTCATGGTAAAGTTACATTGTTTAATGCATCCAGCGGAGCATCACAACAAAATTAGGCATAACAATGTGTTCATTCCACGACTGTATATATCGGTATCGGAATCGGTAATTAAGAGCTGGAAAATATCGGAATATCGGCTATCGGCAAAAAAGCCATTATCGGACATCTCTGTATGTGATATATGATATTTATAACATTGGACAAGTGCAATTTTTGACTTAAACTTTTTTGTTGAAATGTAAAAAAAATTTTTATTCACCCACAATGATGCCTCTTGCACATCATTTTATTATCTTCTGGAAGAAGCTTATGTAAAGTTACTTAAAGTAACTTTAAGTCAACATTTGCAAGGGGTTGTAATCATTTTGGGCTTGACTGTATGTACAAAAGTATATAAAGTGCACAATAGCGCCTCTTGAAGTCACACTACAGGCGTGGAAAAACACAGCTAATTAACTAACGGTGCATTCACACTATTGACTTACTTGCTAAAAGTACTTTAAAAGACGCGACTTTGGGCCTTACGAAAAATAGTGCAATAAGATCACTTTAAACTGGTTATAAATCATCCAGCGTCCCGTGCTTGCTTTGTACCTTGCGTGAGGGCCAAGAAGAAGCTCAGACACCCCCAAGGAACATCGTGAAAGTCAGTCTAGACATCAGAACCCAAAATGCCCCCAAATGCCCTCTGGACTGTAATTAATGTCACCCTGCTGGGACACATCACTCAGCGGCACTTGATTGGCCACAAACAATGCTGATGTTTTAGTGTCCATCTCACATGTCGGTTGGCCAAGAAAAAGTTGAAGGTGGGTGTAACCGTTGCAGTCCCAAGGATGGCATAGGACACTTACTGACACCATTGATTCAGCGCAGGGGGCGACTGCTGCATTATAAGACACATGTCTGCATTGCAGAGAGGCCGATGCTGAAAATGTATACAGTTGCAGTGGGAGGTGAAGTGGAATGCAAGTTAGGTGCACAATCTGATGCAATCCATTACAATAACTGTGTGAAATATTCAGTCTTAGCAAGTAATTAAACTCTGATTTGACTGACAAAGTCAGAGCGGTCTCACAGGATCCACAATAGTGAAATGGAAATGTGTTGGTCAAATTCTAGCTTGGATACAGGAATTTATCATTTAGACAGTTTGGGCTTGACTTTTTTTTGTGGAACCAGGGGTTAGGAAAAATGGGTCAATGTATCACAATAATTTTTACTTTCTTAAAATATAATAATTATAAAATAAAACAAAACATGTGAATTTTGCAAAAAACTATTTTTTTTTAGTCTTAAGTAGAGATGTCTGACAATACCGGACTGACGATATTATCGACCGATAAATGCTTTAAAATGTAATATCGGAAATTATCGGTATCGGTTTGAAAATTATCGGTATCGGTTTCAAAAAGTAAAATGTATGACTTTTTAAAACGGACGTAGGGAAAAGTACAGAGCGCCAATAAACCTTAAATAATAAACCTCCCTTTGCGTGCCGGCCCAGTCACATAATATCTACGGCTTTTCACACACACAAGTGAATGCAAAGCATACTTGGTCAACAGCCATACAGGTCACACTGAGGGTGGCCGTATAAACAACTTTAACACTGTTACAAATATGCGCCACACTGTGAACCCACACCAAACAAGAATGACAAACACATTTCGGGAGAACATCCGCACCGTAACACAACATAAACACAACAGGACAAATACCCAGAACCCCTTGCAGCACTAACTCTTCCGGGACGCTACAATATACACCCCCGCTACCCCCTACCCCCCCAACCCAACCTCCTCATGCTCTCTCAGGGAGAGCATGTCCCAAATTCCAAGCTGCTGTTTTGAGGCATGTTAAAAAAAATAATGCACTTTGTGACTTCAATAATAAATATAGCAGTGCCATGTTGGCATTTTTTTTCCATAACTTGAGTTGATTTATTTTGGAAAACCTTGTTACATTGTTTAATGCATCCAGCGGGGCATCACAACAAAATTAGGCATAATAATGTGTTAATTCCACGACTGTATATATCGGTATCGGTTGATATCGGAATCGGTAATTAAGAGTTGGACAATATCGGATATCGGCAAAAAAGCCATTATCGGACATCTCTAGTCTTAAGGGGAACTGCACTTTTTTTTTAAATGTTGCCTATCGTTCACGATCATTATGAGAGACATAATGATTGTCATGAGAGACATGACAACGGATGGATTAAAAAAATAAAAAAAAAGCACTAAAAGTTAAAGTTAAAGTACCAATGATTGTCACACACACACTAGGTGTGGCGAAATTATTCTCTGCATTTGACCCATCACCCTTGATCACCCCCTGGGAGGTGAGGGGAGCAGTGGGCAGCAGCGGTGGCCGCGCCCGGGAATCATTTTTGGTGATTTAACCCCCAATTCCAACCCTTGATGCTGAGTGCCAAGCAGGGAGGTAAATGGGTCCCATTTTTATAGTCTTTGGTATGACTCAGCCGGGGTTTGAACTCACAACCTACCGATCTCAGGGCGGACACTCTAACCACTAGGCCACATCAAATAAACGTAAATAAAAGTCCGCTTACAGCAGAGCCAATGGGAGCTCCACTATTCCGCCCATAAAATCCGATAAATTAGCGCCAACAATACTCCATTTTTAATTTCATGACTTGAATATTAACCATGTATTAGTGATATTGTTATTGTCAGCGCTAACGTAGACAAACTATTTATAGCGGCGACGTGATCACAAGTGTGTGTGACAATGTTTACATCATGGAGCGGTCTGCTGTTTCCTAGCTTCCCTGCTCCCTGTAAGTTTGAGGCATAAATCATGTCTCTCACTTGAAAAGTAGATGGCTGAGAGTATAATCCGACAAATTGGAACACTTTGATAGCCATTTGGGACCTGAAACAGGCAAGGACGACATGAAAAGCACTTGTCCCCCTCTGCCTCCGCTCCCCCACCCCGTTTCTTTGGGGGGATTATGAGACATTTTTCCTCTAAATGGGAATATATGAACATCCTATCAGTCGGCATCCTAATGACAGCAGACCTTGCACAGTAAGTGATTTTATTATGTTTGTCAGTGTAGAATATCGCCATATAACAATACTGTATTATATACTGTATCCGTATCATATCATGAAGTCCTTGCCACACCCAGCCCTGCTGGGAATGCACTATTTTGTGTGTCTGTAGCTTTAAAGCTAATGAGCTGTCTTAGACAGTGCTTTTATATATTTTTATCTCATGTCATTTTACTTGCCATACATCAAATAAGGTAACATTAGGGAGGGGGACAAGAGGATACAAACGTTAGCAAAACTATCATAGGTATCATTGTTCTAGGTTACCTTAGTCTCTGGAGAAAAACTGAATGATCAAACAGCTCCCACATCTGTATCTGACTTGTTTAAAAGATGTGTATTGAACCTGTTTTTATTTTATTTTGTTGTGTTTACTGAGAGAGGTGACGGCTCAGACACCAGGGGGCAGTATATACAATAATTTATTATATATAATAAATATATATAATAATAAACATTTACAACTAAACTATAGAAATAGAGTGTGTGACTAAAATACAAGAGTGTGTGTGTAGTGTAAGACTATGTGTGTAGATATCTGAAGTGTGTTACCAAGTGTTGATGAGAAAAGGCAGACAAGTCCAAAGAGGGCAAGGCAAAAGGGGTCCAAGTTCAGCGAGGGGTCCGTGGGGCAGAGAGAGACGTCAGAGTCCAGGGGCGAGTGAGGAGTCGGAAACGAAGAAGGCAGTCCAAAACACCGGGGAAACAACGGGAGATCTCGAGGAGGGAAGACTCGGGAAGGCAGGTACACCATGAGAAAGACTAAGTTCCCGCGACGATCCTTGGGTCCACTGGTCCTTTATTGATCTCGCTCTGATCAGTCGCAGGTGTGCAGATTGCCAGCGAGTGATTGCAGCTGGTGGCTGCAGCAGGGCGGAGACGCGCGCGGCGCGTCCCTGGATGTGCGCACCCGTGGGCGTGTCCCGAGGTGCGCACAGACGGATGAGCGGCGTTGGCAGGAGCCTGAGCCGTAACAGTATCCCCCCCCTATGGACAGATTCCAGATGTCCAACATACTCACGAAACAAGGGAGGGTGGAGGGGAGAACTGGTGGTGGGTCGCCGGCCCCAGTGTCCCCGAATCCACCGAGGACGAGTCTGATGGCGGCGGCGAGAAGAACGCCGCTGAAGCCGGCGAGGCGGGCGACCAAGGGACGGCCACCATCTTGGCCGTCGGGAAGGCGGACGTGATTGGCGCCATGGTGCGTCTCGCCGGAAACGAGGATATGACATCGGCGGCGGTGTGGAGGAAGACGTCATCGGCGAGGCAGGCGTGGAGGAAGACGTCATCGGCGAGGCAGGCGTGGAGGAAGACGTCATCGGCGGCGTGGAAGCGGCAGACGTCATCGGCGGCGTGGAAGCGGCAGACGTCATCGGCGGCGTGGAAGCGGCAGACGTCATCGGCGGCGTGGAAGCGGCAGACGTCATCGGCGCCGTGGAAGCGGCAGACGTCATCGGCGCCGTGGAAGCGGCAGACGTCATCGGCGCCGTGGAAGCGGCAGACGTCAAAGGCGTGGAAGCGGCGGACATCAAAGCCGGAGACGAGGAGGGCAGCTGAGGAGCTGGCCGAGGTGCTGAAGTCGGCGGAACAGGCCGAGGTGCTGGAGTCGGCGGAGCAGGCCGAGGTGCTGGAGTCGGCGGAGCAGGCCGAGGTGCTGGAGTCGGCGGAGCAGGCCGAGGTGCTGGAGTCGGCGGAGCAGGCCGAGGTGCTGGAGTCGGCGGAGCAGGCCGAGGTGCTGAGGTCGAGGCCAGCCTGGGAGCTGGTGGAGACGTGGGGGCCAGCCTGGGAGCTGGTGGAGACGTGGGGGCCAGCCTGGGGACAGGTGCTAGCTCGGAGACTAGCCGAGGGGTTGGTGCTAGCTCGGACGCTAGCCGAGGGGCTGGTGCTAGCTCGGACGCTAGCCGAGGGGCTGGTGCTAGCTCGGACGCTAGCCGAGGGGCTGGTGCTAGCTCGGACGCTAGCCGAGGGGCTGGTGCTAGCTCGGACGCTAGCCGAGGGGCTGGTGCTAGCTCGGACGCTAGCCGAGGGGCTGGTGCTAGCTCGGACGCTAGCCGAGGGGCTGGTGCTAGCTCGGACGCTAGCCGAGGGGCTGGTGCTAGCTCGGACGCTAGCCGAGGGGCTGGTGCTAGCTCAGACGCTAGCCGAGGGGCAGGTGCTAGCTCGGACGCTAGCCGAGGGGCAGGTGCTAGCTCGGACGCTAGCCGAGGGACAGGTGCTAGCTCGGACGCTAGCCGAGGGACAGGTGCTAGCTCGGACGCTAGCCGAGGGACAGGTGCTAGCTCGGACGCTAGCCGAGGGACAGGTGCTAGCTCGGACGCTAGCCGAGGGACAGGTGCTAGCTCGGACGCTAGCCGAGGGACAGGTGCTAGCTCGGACGCTAGCCGAGGGACAGGTGCTAGCTCGGACGCTAGCCGAGGGACAGGTGCTAGCTCGGACGCTAGCCGAGGGACAGGTGCTGGTAGCGTGGTTGGTGGGTGCGGCCAGGCAAACTGAAAGATCGATGGTAGCGGTCTTGCTGGCCGCAGCTGTGCTACCTCACCAGCACGGCTGTCGGTACCATTCCCCCCCTCCAAAGGCGGATTCCAGACGCTTCCTGCTGACTGAGTCTCTAAGGGTGGGAGGAGGGTGTCCAGGCGACGAGAAAATTCCTCCTTGCTTATCTCGCTACTGAACATGCCTTTCCAACACTGCTCGGCAGGACAAGACAAATCCTCTGGTTTGAAGCGAAAAAAAGAAAAAGACATGGTGAATGGGGCAAGAGGCAGAGAAGAAAAAAAAAATTCACAGGGGGCGGAACTAAAGTCACTGGGGGCGGGGCTAAGGAACTGTGCCGTCAGGTCCTTTAATAATTTTGGCGGGAACTTACTGTTGTGTTTACTGAGAGAGGTGACGGCTCAGACACCAGGGGGCAGTATATACAATAATTTATTATATATAATAAATATATATAATAATAAACATTTACAACTAAACTATAGAAATAGAGTGTGTGACTAAAATACAAGAGTGTGTGTGTAGTGTAAGACTATGTGTGTAGATATCTGAAGTGTGTTACCAAGTGTTGATGAGAAAAGGCAGACAAGTCCAAAGAGGGCAAGGCAAAAGGGGTCCAAGTTCAGCGAGGGGTCCGTGGGGCAGAGAGAGACGTCAGAGTCCAGGGGCGAGTGAGGAGTCGGAAACGAAGAAGGCAGTCCAAAACACCGGGGAAACAACGGGAGATCTCGAGGAGGGAAGACTCGGGAAGGCAGGTACACCATGAGAAAGACTAAGTTCCCGCGACGATCCTTGGGTCCACTGGTCCTTTATTGATCTCGCTCTGATCAGTCGCAGGTGTGCAGATTGCCAGCGAGTGATTGCAGCTGGTGGCTGCAGCAGGGCGGAGATGCGCGCGGCGCGTCCCTGGATGTGCGCACCCGTGGGCGTGTCCCGAGGTGCGCACAGACGGATGAGCGGCGTTGGCAGGAGCCTGAGCCGTAACATATTTTTTTACAAACCTGTCCTCTGTGAAGCAGTGGGCATAAATATACATGTGACGTGATCACCTTGCTGTGGGAGGCTCAGAGGCAATATCATAACACTAATAATCATAATAATAAAATAATACAAAACCCAAAACCAGTGAAGTTGGCACGTTGTGTAAATTGTAGATAAAAACAGAATACAATGATTTGCAAATCCTTTTCAACCTATATTCAATCGAATAGACAGCAAAGACAAGATACTTAACGTTCGAACTGGTAAACTTTGTTATTTTTTGCAAATTTTAGCTCATTTGGAATTTGATCCCTGCAACATGTTTCAAAAAAGCTGGCACAAGTGGCAAAAAAGACTGAAAAAGTTGAAGAATGCTCATCAAACACTTATTTGGAACATCCCACAGGTGAACCGGCTAATTGGGAACAGGTGGGTGCCATGATTGGGTATAAAAGCAGCTTCCATGAAAAGCTCAGTCATTCACAAACAAGGATGGGGCGAGGCTCACCACTTTGCGAACAAATGCGTGAGCAAATTGTCCAACAGTTTAAGAACAACATTTCTCAACGAGCTATTGCAAGGAATTTATGGATTTTACCATCTACGGTCCGTAATATCATCAAAAGGTTCAGAGAATCTGGAAAAATCACTGCACGTAAGCGATGATATTACGGACCGTCAATCCCTCAGGCGCTACTGCATCAAAAAGCGACATCAGTGTGTCAAGGATATCACCACATGGGCTCAGGAACACTTCCGAAAACCACTGTCAGTAACTACAGTTGGTCGCTACATCTGTAAGTGCAAGTTAAAACTCTACTATGCAAAGCCAAAGCCATTTATCAACAACACCCAGAAACGCCGCCTGCTTTGCTGGGCCCGAGCTCATCTAAGATGGACTGATGCAAAGTGGAAAAGTGTCAAGGAGGTTTTTCCTTTATGGGGTCATGAAGACTCGAAAGCAATCGTTTGAGCGCCTCCTTCTCTAAAAAGTTAGCAAATAAGTGAGAGAGATAATAGAATTTCCGTCCATTTGGTGTTCATAAACAGGCTCCAAAGACACATTTTACTGTTAGAAGCTCATTAAAAAGCTAATTTTGCATGACAGGGGACCTTTAATTGTGTGTGCTCTTGCTGTAGTTGTGCCGTGAGTGTTTTATTCACCATGCTGTTTGTTATGTTGATGATCTGCATGTGTGTATTCATCACTATTGTAGCACTGTCCAATTGCACTGTGCAGTCCCATTGGAAGATTTTGATTTATTTCCGATTTGTATCTATATGTAAAAGATATCGGATTGCATTTACTGAAGTTTTACTGTTAACATCTAACTGTCAATCACTTTTATTGAGTTTTATGATGGTTTTGGTTCTTGTTTTTTTCAACTATTTTCACTACTTCTTATCGGGAAATGTGATTCTTCTACATGTCCTACTAGGTGTTGTACGGTATACCGGTACTGGTATAGCATCACGGTATTAATTAATCAAAAACGGTACTCTACTCTTTGTGAAAAGTACCGGTTCCCAAGCATGACGGCTCGTCGTCACGTCATGACATTGATGATTTTTTGCGAGCAGAGGAGCATGTTCGGCAGCGCACAATCACGGAGTACTTACAAGCAGACACGGTGTGTAGGCAGAAAAGGGAGAACGGATGCATGTTGGCCTAAAAACTAAAGATAAAGGTGAAGCTATAACACTGAAACGCCCACAGGAAGAGGTCCTTTAAGATGTGGCGATCTAGCTAGCTGTAAACGTCCATTCGCAGTCGGCAGTGTTGTAGCTACTTCTAAATCACTAATCCTCGCCTCCATGGCAACGAATAAAGTGAGTTTCTAACAAGTATCATCCCTGCTGGACGAGGAATAGCTAAACATGCTTCACTACACACCGTAGGAGGATACGATAGCTAATCGCTAACAGCAAGCTAGCATCCTGAATGCAAACAAATGCCATGGGTGGATCGACACCTGACATCCACTGTAATGATATCAAGTACAATAGTGTATCGATTTTTTTTATCGTCACAAAATCTTTTTTCCTTTTTTTTATAATTCGTATTATGTTTATAAACTCAGTAAATATGTCCCTGGACACATGAGGACTTTGAATATGACCAATGTATGATCCCGTAACTACTTGGTATCGGATCGATACCTAAATTTGTGCGATCATCCAAAACTAATGCAAAGTATCCAAACAACAGAAGAATAAGTTATTAGTACACTTTAACAGAAGTAGATAGAACATGTTAAAAGAGAAAGTAAGCAGATATTAACAGTAAATGAACAAGTTGATTAATAATCCATTTTTAAAGCTTGTCCCTCATCATTTTGACAAAAGAGAATGAGAAATGACACAATATGTTACTGCATACAACTGCAGAGAAATTAGGAGCTTTTGTTTGCTTACCGGTACTTACTATTAAAAGACAAGTTGTCCAGTATGTTCACTATTTTATTTAAGGACAAAATTGTTCTTCGATTGCAATAAGAAACATATGTTTAATGTACTGTAGGATTTGTTATTAATATAAAGCCAATAATGCCCTTTTTTGTGCTCCCCCTTATTTAGAAAAGTACCGAAAAGTATCAAAATACATTTTGGTACCGGTACTAAAATATTGGTATCGGGACAACACTATGTCCTACACCAGGGGTGTTCATTACGTCGATCGCGATCCACCGGTCGATCTCGGAGGGTGTGTCAGTCGATCACCAGCCAGGCATTAAAAAAATAGTCCTAAAAATGAGCGATCATAAATCTTCACTATGACATCACTTTCGTCACTTGATTGACATTCACGGCACCCGAGGGTCTTCTGAGATGACGCTGGCTGCTGCCAGCTCATTAAAATTACCGACTGGAAGGCGAGAAACACTTTATTTCAACAGACTCTGGCGCCGTACCTGTCGTCAAAACTC
>NC_084549.2:13612500-13672500 GCF_033978685.3 Nerophis lumbriciformis
CGCTCCACCTTCCACATTTTTCATCCGATTCAAACCGTTTCAACTTCAAACTGTTCAGCCTATTCGGGAATCCTAGGCTTTCCCTTGACAAATACCAAAAATTCCCAGATTTCCCAGAATTCCAGGTTTTCCGGGGCATTTTTCCTATTCAAAATGAATTGGCCATTTTTCAAACTTCCACCATTTCCACGTTTTTCATCCGATTCAAACCATTCTACCTTCAACATATTCCACTCATCCAGGATGTTCAAACTATTATTTTCCCAAGTTCAAAAATATTCCAGGAATTCCCAGAATTCCCGTTTTTTTCAAACCCTTTTTTCACCCTTTTTTCTGTCGACTACTCCTTCCACATTTTTCAACACACTTCAACCGTTCTACCGTCAAATCATTCCTCTTAATCAGGACAAAAAACTAAGTTGTTAAACAATACCATTTCTCAATTAAAAATGTTGCTACTTCAACATTTCTCCACCAATTTGAAAAATTCCATCACCAACCATTTCAACTCATTCACCTTTTTTAACATTTTCAAAAAAATTCCCGCTTTTCCCGAAGTGACCAATTTTGCATGAAATTCCCATAGAAATCAATGGGACATTTTTCAAAGTTCCACAACTCCCACATTTTTTATCCGATTCAAACCGTTCCAACTTCAAAATATTCAGCCTGTTCAGGAATTGTGTGCTGCCTTTCAATCAATCAATCAATCAATGTTTATTTATATAGCCCTAAATCACAAGTGTCTCAAAGAGCTGCTTTCAACAATTATACAAACAATTACCAGATTTCCTAGAATTGCCAGTTGTAAGGGACATTTTCCCCATTCAAAATGAATGATCCATTTTTCAAACTTCCACAATTCCCACATTTTTCAACCTATTCAAACAATTCTAACATCAACACATTTCACTCATCCTGGACATTCAAACTCACACTTTCCCATGTTCCAAAGCAAATTCCGGTTTTCCTGGAAATTCAAACTTTTCAACATTCAAACCATTCCAACATTCAAACCATTCCAACATTCAAACTATTCTTACATTCATACTACATTCTGTCGGCATTTCAGTTCAACTTCAGCATTGGAGCATTCACACGCAATTCCTTCAGGAATTGCCTCATTTAGCTATCATTTATTTAACTTCAAAACAATATGGTATTTTTTTCCTTCGAAAAAAGTCTGAAAGAGACAGGTCGTCTTACATTCGAGGTATAGGGATTTATAGCAACTGGTGCCAAATCCCTTTGTTGTTTCACTGATATTAAAAACATAAGAATAAATGTTTTATCTATAATTTTGCATTTCCAAAAACAGTTCTCTAAAAATAGGGCTAATCTTATATTCAGTGTCGTCTCTAGGGGTGTAACGGTACACAAAAATTTCGGTTCGATACGTTCCTCGGTTTAGAGGTCACGGTTCGGTTCATTTTCGGTACAGTAAGAAAACAACAAAATATAATTTTTTTTGTTATTTATTTACCAAATTTGTAAACAATGGCTTTATCCTTTTAACATTGGGAACACTATAATAATTCTGCCCACGTTAATCAACATTAAACTGCCTCAAGTTGTTGCTCGGATTAAATAAAATGACAAAACTTTTCTTCTACATATAAAAAGTGCAACATTAAACAGTTTCAAGTCAACTCGTCATGCTTAATTTATTACAGCATTTGGGAAGCCTGTAGTTGATTTTTAATATGTAAATATTATATTTTTATCAACATGTGATAGCAGGGACACTGCCATTCAAAACTAGGCTGTTCCATTACTAATGATTAATGTACGTATAGCTGAAAAAAATAGTACAATAGCAATAGGAGAGGCTATTCATCCCTGAACACCATGGCGTTCATGTAGGCTTAATGATGCACTAACATTATTATATCAACTATCAGAGAAAGAAACTCTTCATTTAACATAATGTCCTTTTTTGCTGCTTCAACACAGCTCAATCAACATAGAAAAAGAATACGGACTGCTGATTGGCTGTTACCGCTCTGAATACGCACTGCTGATTGGCTGTTACCGCTCTGGTTGTGTGGGTGGGACAATTTTCAAAATTTTACCCATCACGCAATATCCCTAAAAAAACCTTCAAAGGGCCTGATTTTAACCATCGTTATATACACCCGTCCATTTTCCTGTGACGTCACATAGTGATGCCAACACAAACAAACATAGCGCATAGAACAGCAAGCTATAGCGACATTAGCTCGGATTCAGACTCGGATTTCAGCGGCTTAAGCAATTCAACAGATTACGCATGTATTGAAACGGATGGTTGTAGTGTGGAAGCAGGTAGCGAAAACGAAATTGAAGGAGAAACTGAAGCTATGGAGCCATATCGGTTTGAACCGTATGCAAGCGAAACCGTCGAAAACGACACGACAGCCAGCGACACGGGAGAAAGCGAGGACGAATTCGGCGATCGCCTTCTAACCAACGATTGGTATGTGTTTGTTTGGCATTAAAGGAAACTAACAACTATGAACTAGGTTTACAGCATATGAAATACATTTGGCAACAACATGCACTTTGAGAGTGCAGACAGCCCAATTTTCATCAATTAATATATTCTGTAGACATACCCTCTGTCCAGTTTTGGAGTTGATGTCAGCAGGCCAGGGAAGCTAGGGTCGATATTCTTCTCTTGATCATCTTCGGGACAGTGTGAGCCAAGACATCCAGGGGGTTTAGCTCGCTCGTCTGCGGGAACAAACTGCCGCCATTGCTTGCTGTGCTACCGAGGTCCTTTGTCCCTGAATTGCTCACACACTCCGGCAGATTCAATGGGGGTCTGGCGGCAGATTTCTTTGACTTTATCGTTGGAAATGCATCTGCTTTGAGTGTCGCAGGATATCCACACATTCTTGCCATCTCTGTCGTAGCATAGCTTTCGTCGGTAAAGTGTGCGGAACAAACGTCCAATTTCTTGCCACTTTCGCATCTTTGGGCCACTGGTGCAGCTTGAATCCGTCCCTGTTCGTGTTGTTAAACCCTCCGACAACACACCGACGAGGCGTGATGTCTCCAAGGTACGGAAAACAGTCGAAAAAATGGAAAATAACAGAGCTGATTTGACTCGGTGTTTGAGAAAATGGCGGATTGCTTCCCGATTTGACGCCACGTTGTGACGTCATCGCTCCGAGAGCGAATATTAATTAGAAAGGCGTTTAATTCGCCAAAATTCACCTATTTAGAGTTCGGAAATCGGTTAAAAAAATATATGGTCTTTTTTCTGCCACATCAAGGTATATATTGACGCTTACATAGGTCTGGTGATAATGTTCCCCTTTAAGACTTTAGCTTAGGCGGCTACTTCATATGTTCGTGTGGAAACTCGTTTGGTACACCTCTGTACCGAACCGAAACCCCCATACCGAAACGATTCAATACAAATGCACGTACCGTTACACCCTTAGTCGTCTCATATTCGGGTCAAGACATCGATGCATGATGCCCAGTGTGACATATAAATACTTTTCAGACAGTGGACAATTACTTCCAACACAATGGGTGAAGTGAGTCTTTCAGGTTAAACTGTCCTGGCAGAATTGGCTTACACACAGACGCTGTCCCGCCTCAATCACACCTGTGATGCAACCAAGGAAGGTAGAAAATGGCAGTGTCGACTTTGGCTGCCCATTACCTGTCAGCGCTGTTTAAAACAGCAGGAAAAATGGTGTCCTTTAATGGCAAAATTGTGTTTGAACTGTTTGTTGGTTAAAGGGGTCCTATTCTGCTCACTTCAGGGTAGGGATGGGCATAAGTGTGTTCACATTGGGAAAAGCAGCAAAAAGTGCACTGTTGGTACCCTGGATTTTGCGCTCAAACTGGTCAAAATAGTGAGTATGGCGTAAGGATGTGCGATAGGGCCTAAAGTCTACATTCTGATAACAATATATCACAAGACTTTGTTTGGTAAGTAAATGATAATAGAACCATTTCAAAACGGGTTACAAAGGCTCGTAATTTGGCTGCTGACGTATGCGGGAACACATTGCGTCACTTTCCATTCTATTATTGTGTCAAAACTATTATTAGTCTACTGGTTAATTTACTGTTATTATCGGCTTACTTTCTGTTGTGACATGGTTCTATCTACACTTCTGTTCAAATGTAATAAACACTTATTTTTTCTGTTGTTTCATTACTTTACATTATTTTTGGGTCATACTGGAAATTTGGGTATAGATCCAATACCAAGTAGTTAAAGAGGTAGTATTTGTCGTACTAATGCTGATACATTAAAGTTTTAAGATCAACGAATGATACACTTTTGATCACAACTATAATCAGACGAAAGATGGCTGATAGATGATAATCAATTAAAGATTGAAATTATTCCTTACTATTGGTTCTGTTTTAAATATTTTGATTTTTGCCCTGAAAGTCCTTTTGTGCCCAGGTACTTACTTCCTGAGTTTGTAAACAATAACAAAAACAACAAAATATTATTTTGATAATAAAAAATATCGATGTAACCACTGTAGTATCGACCATTAACTGTGACTATACTTGATATCGTTACTGTCTATATTTTCGATGCGTCCACCTTTGTTTAAACTGTAGGGCTCTAGCATGCAGTTACCATATCCTTCTACGGTGTGATGATACTTGTAAGAAACGTAGTTTATTTGCCGACATGGAGGCGAGAATTACTGACTTCGAATTACACTGTGGAGGGACTTGATTGCCCTGAGGACGTGTTTGTTCGCTTGTCAACATGTATTATCACGATAGTATTAAAAGTTCTATCGTCGGCCAAAATTGATATTATTTATAAATCGTATCTCGTCTGTATCCCGCAGTGGCGGGCCGTGCGTTTCTCACCAAGGCCTTCAGTGATGTCCTACTTAGTCCGACTTCACCCCTCAAAATACCGTAATTGATGTCACCACATGGACACAGCTGGAGAAACTATACAGAAACACACTTGCACACTACTGGACATTGACCCCCCTTAACAGTGTAACAAAACGGTCCGTTTTTCGGCGCATTTAACATTCAATAAACCAAAATAAATTAAATAAATAAATAAAACATATCTTACAGAGTACTGTCAAAATGAAAATAATTGTATAACACAAATGAAACATGGAAAAATAAAGAAATTAAATATTTGACCGCACAATTTGTAGCACCAATCCGACGCCGTATTAGCCACTCGTAGTCGTTTGATTTGTGTGAAGTAGGGCTGGGCGATATATCGATATACTCGATATATCACGGGTTTGTCTCTGTGCGATATAGAAAATGACTATATCGTGATATTCGAGTATACGTTCTCACGCAGTAGCTTTTAGCTGCGGGGCAATAAACTGCATGCGTTTCTCACTCTTTCCTGTCTCTCCTTCTCACAGAGACTTTAAAACACGCACACCTTCTTACATACGTCACATACTGTCACGTGAGCAACGTCACACGCTCCCGCGGAGCGAGAGGTAGCGACATGGTAACGTTAGCTGTGATGCTAACAGATAACGATGTGGTTTGATATGAGAGAAAGAAGGTGCAAATCTGGTAACACATGGAGGAATAATTAATTCCCAAGAAAAACAGCACGGGGTCCATCGTCTGACGGTGGTTTGGCTTCAAGCGGGAATATGTCTTTACATCATGTCAACATCTCCGTTCGGTGCCACACCAACTAAATGCCGAAGCAACTATTTCCACATCAACACCGTAGGACATAAACTATTTGATATGCAGCTCATTTTTATGTGACACTTATTGAAATATCGTGTGTGTCATCATGCACAAAAGTGCACTTATAGCTTGTTTTAAAATGTCTCTGATAATCTTGCACTTTCTGTTTTGGAAATGACATGAATATTTGTGCCACTGCTTAATAACTGTTTAATAAATACAGTTTTGCTAAATTGACTTAGTTGTGATTTCCCTCTCTGCATGAAAGTTTAAAATGAGCATATATTAATGCAGTATGAACAAGAATGTTTTAATGTAGACACATAGAATCATCATACTGCTGTGATTATATGTATCAAGTGTTCATTCAAGGCTAAGGCAAAATATCGAGATATATATCGTGTATCGCGATATGACCTAAAAATATCGAGATATTAAAAAAAGGCCGTATCGCCCAGCCCTAGTGTGAAGTTAAAGTTAAAGTACCAATGATTGTCACACACACACTAGGTGTGGTGAAATTTGTCCTCTGCATTTCACCCATCCCCTTGTTCACCCCCTGGGAGGTGAAGGGAGCAGTGGGCAGCAGCGGTGGCCTCACCCGGGAATCATTGTTGGTGATTTAACCCCCAATTCCAACCCCTGATGCTGAGTGCCAAGCAGGGAGGTAATATATACATATACACATACATTTTTATAGTCTTTGGTATGACTCGGCCGGGGTTTGAACTCACAACCTACCGATCTCAGGGCGGACACTCTAACCACAAGGCCACTGAGTAGGTAACTAAAAGGTAGGTTGGTAAGTGAAAGTGGCGGGCAAACCATTTCATCGCCGGTGTTGTGCCAAAATATGATTGCCTGCCAAAAATGAATTTCCTTTGTGGGAGTGCGCACTGCTCGCAGAACCTGCATTGCTTGGCTTCGTCTGTCCACAGCGGATTGCTAGGTGTAAGACAAACACTTTATATTTGTGGTTATTGTACCGGTGAGTTTTCTATGGCTCGTACCACTTCCTGTTTTCGCAACTTGTGATTGGATACTCACTTGGGAGTCCCAAGTGAGTATCCAATCACAGTCTCGTTAACATCAGGCTACCTAGATAGCCTACTGTCAACAACCTGTGATCCGATTGGCTATCGCAACTGTTTATCAACTGTATGTGTTCTCAAATTCATCCACTAACTTTGCTCCGAGTGAGTATCCAATCAGAGGACGCGTAAATGTCATGTTCAACGTGAGGCCAGCTCGAAGGCCTTACTGACAACAACTCGTGATCTGATTGGCTATCGCAATTATCTATCAACTCTATGTTACCATTCACTTACAGTGCACGGACGCCCGCATTGTAGATTCTGAAGGCCCCGGGCAGATTTCGTACAGCATTGCAACATAAGCTAGCTGAATTCTGATTGGATACAAACTCCAACCTAAAAACAACAGCACTGGAAGGAGCATAATATGACATGAAGAGAATATGAATATTTTTAGATATTTTGGGAAAATAAATAAAAAATTACTTTTATCTTTAATTATGATAATGATTTCTGGTTATGTTATGCCAGCAGAGAAGGCCTTGCTGGCCCTGACGGCCCACCACTGGTATCCCGCAACCCCACTTCAGGGGCTTTCAAAATGATACTGGATCCCAGTGGGGCACTATGGTATGTCTCTTTTAATAAAATACTCCAACAAAATTAGGAGTGTACATGGTAAATCTGCATTCTTTTCCTCTTTGCCAATTGGTCAGGGTCGAGGGTCGACTTTAGTCCCCGCCACTGCTCAATATACAGGTGTGACATTCTGGTAAAATCCACTTTACCAATCGGTCGAGCATCTCCTTTTTCTTACTCCGGCAATGTTATTATGCTTTTTCCACTTCAAGCTTTTAATTGGCTGAAATGGTCTTAGGAGTTAGAAGTTATGGCGCTACCAGAGTTGGGGTAAATGTGTTTTTAATACCAATGTACATGTGAACAAACTAATGTAGCTAATAGGCTAATTAATACAAAAAAAAATAATAATAACTCACCTTCTGTAGACTGGTAGGATTCAGTTGAGTTTTATCTATAATCTTCACTGCCACCTTGGGAAACAAAGCAGGGAGTGGGGGAGGACAAAGTAGAGAAAGTGAGACAGAAAATGGCAGAAATGTCAAAAATGATTCAGAGTATCTGGGAGTTGTGTTCTGGTTGGAGTGAACCTCCTCATTATTTTCCCCAATGTGTGGCAGCTTTGTCACAACAAGTTGAATCACTGGAACACACATGAAAGTGCTTTGTATTGGCACCAAACAGAAATATTTGTTCCTGGAAATGAATTGGGCTTGCAGCGCACCGTATATAAATGAAAACATGTAAGTTCAACAGACTGATTAGTACAAACATAGCATTAAAAATATAGCAAAACAAAGGCTGATAATGCGGACAGCGGTTCTGTACACGACTTCGGTCAGCAGCTCAATCATAAAGTCTCAATCTGCTTTTTTTTTTAAACCCAGGCATCGTGACAGACGATCACGAGTGTATTCCATCTGTTAGATTATAAAAAATAATCAAAATATAAATTAGAGAATAGTTTTTCTATTTTGTGATAGTTAATTATCTGTATTTAACAAAATATTTCATAAATTTGAAAAAACTGTAGATAGATACCATTTTTGATCCATGATGAAATCTCTAAGAGTGTTATAAACACACATACTGTATTTTACGGACTATAAGCCGCTACTTTTTTCCAACGCTTTGAACCGTGCGGCTTATAAAACGGTGCGGCTAATTTACAGATGTTTCTCTGCTATTAGCCATAATGTTTTGTATTAAACAAATAGTTTTCACATTACACCGACAGAGACACTGAAAAGGTGTGTTTTTCTTTGTGCTATAACGCCATCTTTTGGACAAGTTCGCTCACTGCAGGTGTGGCAGTTTGAAAATGTACTTTCTGTTTTATATCTTGAACAGGAAGTAAAACCGCTCATAGCATTTCTACTACAAAAAATGTAAAGGATTAATCACTCCAAGCAACGTTTTTAACTTTTATAATATAACAAAAACAATTCATACTTACTAAACTGTCCCATGTGTGATATCTGTAGGAGTGTTAACATGCATATTTGCACACGCTATTGTAATGTAATCAAGCTAGCGTCGTTAGCATTGGCACATATGCTAACACGTTTACAAGTGTCTGTGTTAGTATTATTAACTTAAAATTGCATTCGTTTTGTATTGTTACAGTTTCGGGGCATTCACCAAAATATCACCGTGGACGTATAGAGTCTGTTTAGCTGATTAGAGACATAGTTTCCGCAGCTAGTGGGTCCTTGACAATAATTTCTGTTTTGTTTGATCAGCCATTTTACCCCCATATGACAGGCACCGTTTGGAAACAATTAAGATATGTAAATAAACATTTACAAAATCTTTCGTACCGGTAAATATCTGCAGCCTATAGTCCGGTGTGACTAACATATGTAAAGATATTTTCAATCCAACATCAAAATATGTCAAGAACCTTTCTTTTTCCAGCTTCAAAGTAAAAGCCAGAAAAAAATATATATATATATATAAATAAAATTAAATATATATATATATATATATATATATATATATATACACACAAACACACACACATACATATATATATATATGTTTATATATATATATATGCACACACACTTATATATATATTTATATATGTATATATATATATGCACACACACTTTTATATATATATATATATATATGCACACACAATATATACACACACACATTTAATACATGCATACTGTATATACACACATATATACATATACATATATACACGTATATACATACACATACATATATACACACATATACACATTCATATATATATATATATATATATAGATCCATCCATCCATTTTTTACCGCTTGTCCCTCTATATATATGTATATATACACAAATATATATATATATGCATATATGTACACACACACACACATATATACATTCATATATACACACACACACACACACACATATATATGCACACACACTTATATATATATATACTGTATATTATATATATATATATATATATATATATATATATATATATATATATATATATATATATATATATATATATATATATATATATATATATATATCGGTGTCAATACAAACAAACATTTTCATATCTTTAAAAATCAATAACAGGGTGCATCAGGTTGTGCAGGTTCTCCTGCCCATATTAACACTATAGCACCCAAACAGTACAGAAATAGTAAGAACAAAATAATAATTTTGTGTATAATTATGCAATGGGAGCTTCCATCCTTTATCCAATAAAACCTCACAAACAAAAAAAAGAAAATATTAAGTAAACGAAAAGGAAATATTGCGCTACCACCCAGGGCGGACAAAGAATCAGCTCTCTAAACCAGAAAGAGAAAAGCACGGAGTCACGGTAAGGAGAGTGTGGGTTGCTTTAAGACCTTCAGACTGCCGGGCGGGGACACTTAATTCTAATCCAAACCAGGACGCTAAACCCGAAAACAGCACATGGTGGTGGCAGTGACAGGAACACTGCCAGGTGGAGAGAAAAGAGACAACAGATACATAGAATGAGGTAGACTCCGTGTCTATTTGCAGCATCCTGCTGGTCACTATCCTTTGTTATGCGTGCAATGCCATTATTGTCCTTACTTGCTCTGTAGCTGTGAATTATTCAGCACACGTTTATTACAAGTGTAGTCGCAACAGGCATAAATATGCATACAATGTAAGAAGGATGATGTATAGTTTGTCAGCGGATCCCTCGTGAGCGATAGACGACACTGTATTGAACTCTCAGTTAGCAATGGGGATGACTGAGCAAAAGTAGCATTGATTGCGCCTCGTCGCTAGTTAAAGCCGATACGCATTGTCTATTCTTATTGTTCCATGGCGTGTCTTACAGCATAAGTTTAAAAAAAGGAACACAGTACACCATTCTAATTCGTCATTAAGTTAATGTAACCAGAACATAACTTTAACTTGTATAACCACTAAGAAGGTCAGAATGGTACAGAATGCCTGTACCTGTATCAAACCTACATAATGGTCCTGGAACACATGAATTCATCCATCCATCCATCCATTTTCTACCGCTTATTCCCTTTTGGGGTCGCGGGGGGCGCTGGAGCCTATCTCAGCTACAATCGGGCGGAAGGCGGGGTTCACCCTGGACAAGTCGCCATCTCATCGCAGGGCCAACACAGATAGACAGACAACATTCACACTCACATCCACACACTAGGGCCAATTTAGTGTTGCCAATCAACCTATCCCCAGGTGCATGTCTTTGGAGGTGGGAGGAAGCCGGAGTACCCGGAGGGAACCCACGCAGTCACGGGGAGGACATGCAAACTCCACACAGAAAGATCCCGAGCCCGGGATTGAACCCAAGACTACTCAGGACCTTCGTATTGTGAGGCAGATGCACTAACCCCTCTGCCACCGTGAAGCCCTACATGAATTCAAATTACTTTATTATCTATTATCATTTGTTTTCATTGTAGTGATGAAATAAGTATTTTAAAGAAAGGTTTATTTTGAATTGCTGCGATGACGGTCATCTCGTGGTGTTTTGAAGTTATTGTCTGTAAGGAATTGTCATGATCCGTGGTCCGGATCATGTTTTTGTTATGTTCTGTTAGTTTTGGACTCTGTTAGTTCCTGTTTGACACCTGAGTTTGTTTTAGTTACCATGGCTACTTATGATTTTCACCTGCCTCTGGTGTTCGGGACGCGCACCTGCTGCTAATCAGAGGACTATTTAAGCCTGCCTTTGCCAGTCAGTCGTCCTAGCGTCATTAGTTGTTTGCCTCATGCCCGGACTACGTAAGTCTTAGTTGTTTCATGCCACAGTTTCGTATTGGTTTCATGCCACAGTTTCGTGTTTGTTCTATGCCATAGTTAATGCTAGTTGTTTCATGCCACAGTTTCGTGTTCGTTTCATGCCACAGTTTCGTGAGGTTCATGTCTATAGTTTCATGTCCTAAGTTTTTGCCTTAGCTTCCGCGTGCGATAGTCACGCTTGCCTTCGGGTTGTTTTCTGTTTTGTACCTCTTTGAGTGTTTCTTAAAATTAAATCATGTTCCTACCTGCAAGTCCTGTCCGAAGTCGTCCGTTTGCCTTCCTGGGAGAACGACCCCGCAGTAAGCGAAAACCCCATTGTGACAGGAATAAAGCCGTGTGATATTTAAAAGTTAAAGTTAAAGTCCCAACAATAGTCACACACACACTAGTTGTGCATTTGTACGCATCCCCATGTTCACCCCCTGGGAGGCGAGGGGAGCAGCGAGTAGCAGCGGTGGCCGCGCTCGGGAATTATTTTGGTGATTGCTGACTGCCAAGCAGGGAGCTAATGGGTCCAATTTTTATAGTCTTTGGTATGACTCAGCCGGGGTTTGAACTCACGACCTTCCAGTCCCAGGGCGGACACTCTAACCACAAGGCCACTGAGCAGGGTAAGTGTAATGAATTTCATTGATCAGATGGCATTGAGCAGCTGGGCAAGACTTTCATATGTCACAAGAAGTTTAACTTCCTGTTCTGTGGTTATCACACTATTCTTTCTTTGACATCAATGGGGCTGTCCTGTGATTCGGGGGGAGAAAAAAAGGAAAACCCTTTGTCATGAGGAGTGTGTGGGTTTTTTCAAGGCTAAATGCTTAGATCCCAGTCCTGCGCTCTTATTTCGTAGGTTTTTTTAGACTTCCTGTTTTCTCGTCTCCTGCAGCATCTTGACGTTGATTGCCGGGGCACACCGGTTCTGTGTTTGCACTGTATTTTCTGGACCATAGGGCGCACCGGATTATAAGGCACACTGCCGATGAGCGGGTCTATTCAGGTCTTTTTTTATACAAAAGGCGCATTAAAGGGGTCATATTATGATTTTTTTTCTAAATGTAAAACACTTCCTTGTGGTCTACATAACATGTAATGGTGGTTCTTTGGTAAAAATGTTGCATAGATTATGTTTTACAGATCATCTTCAAGCCGCTTTATGACAGTCGTTCGGGATGCACCGTTTTGTGGGCGGTCTTATTTACGTGGCTCACCTTCGACAGCATCTTTTCTCCGTCATCTTTGTTGTACCAGTGGATAGAGCTAACTGTTTTAATGACATTCAGACTTTACTTGAATCAACAACGGAGCAGCATCTCCTCATCCGTGGCTCACTAGTGCAACAACGCCGGAAATGTGTCCCGTGAAAAACCGTCCGACCGGAACTGTCTAATAACTAAAGTTCCGTGGGTGAATAATGTAAACTCACTACACCGGTACATTTTTTGCACTTCCATTGTGAGTCTACTGACATATTAATGTAAGAACTTTACACTACTTTATACTAAAAATGGCAACAGCGGAGGATGAATGTCCCATAACAAGAAGATAGTGAAAAAGAAGAAGCTTATAAACTATAGTGGCGGACGTGCGCAAATTTCCAGGACTTATGCAGATCTCAAATACACATCAGCAGGTACCAGAAGGTAAGAAAAGTCGGTTTTTCATAATATTGTGAAACAAAACGCCAGATTATATGTCTGATAATGGGTGCCGTTTTGCGGTCCTTATACACACACCATAGTAATACTTGTATCTCTGACTACGGTAGCCGGTGGCTGAAGTTGGTTCATGGTGAATAGTTTTCCTTGTAGACGCTTACTTCTACAGACGGTTAGTCTTCGCTGTCATCCTACCGTCCGACCGGAACTCTCTAATAACTGAAGTTCCGTGGGTGAATAATGTAAACTCACGACACCGGTATATTTTTAGCGCTTCCATAGCGAGTGTACTGACAGATATAAGTAAGAACTTTACACTACTTTATATTACAAATGGCAACAGCGGAGGATGAATGTCCCATAACAAGAAGATAGTGAAAAAGAAGAAGCTTATAGACTATGGCCTCGCCACAGACTACAGCAAATTTCCAGGACTTATGCAGATCTCAAATACACATCAGCAGGTACCAGAAGGTTAGAAAAGTTGGTTTTTCATAATATTATGAAACAAAACGCCAGATTATATGTCTGCTAATGGGTGCCGTTTTGCGGTCTTTATACACACACCATAGTAATACTTGTATCTCTGACTACGGTAGCCGTAATAGGCCGACAATCCATCAAGCTGTGCGGCTTCAAAGTCATACTAAAACATGTTGACAGATTTTTGAGCGCCGTGTGTAATGTTCTTTATTTTCAATGGAACATTTATAGTTTTGGTGTTGTTTCCTGGCGTCATATTGCAGTCTACAAGTATCTCTTATGTGTGACTACCATCTACAAGTCAGACTTATCATTACACCATGTACTAAATAAAATTGCTTCGAGGTGGGTAAGCACAACCAGAGTTATTCCATACATTAGGCGCAACGGGTTATAAGGCGCCCTGTCGGTTTTTGAGAAAATGAAAGGATTTTAAGTGCGCCTTATAGTCTGATAAATACGGTAATCAAGACTATTTTAGTTCAGCTGTTGCTGCTGGCTGAAGTTGGTTCATGGTGAATAGTTTTCCTTGTAGACGCTTACTTCTACAGACGGTTAGTCTTCGCTGTCATCCTACCGTCCGACCGGAACTCTCTAATAACTGAAGTTCCGTGGGTGAATAATGTAAACTCACGACACCGGTATATTTTTAGCGCTTCCATAGCGAGTGTACTGACAGATATAAGTTAGAACTTTACACTACTTTATATTACAAATGGCAACAGCGGAGGATGAATGTCCCATAACAAGAAGATAGTGAAAAAGAAGAAGCTTATAGACTATGGCCTCGCCACGGACTACAGCAAATTTCCAGGACTTATGCAGATCTCAAATACACATCAGCAGGTACCAGAAGGTTAGAAAAGTTGGTTTTGCATAATATTATGAAACAAAACGCCAGATTATATGTCTGCTAATGGGTGCCGTTTTGCGGTCTTTATACACACACCATAGTAATACTTGTATCTCTGACTACGGTAGCCGTAATAGGCCGACAATCCATCAAGCTGTGCGGCTTCAAAGTCATACTAAAACATGTTGACAGATTTTTGAGCGCCGTGTGTAATGTTCTTTATTTTCAATGGAACATTTATAGTTTTGGTGTTGTTTCCTGGCGTCATATTGCAGTCTACAAGTATCTCTTATGTGTGACTACCATCTACAAGTCAGACTTATCATTACACCATGTACTAAATAAAATTGCTTCGAGGTGGGTAAGCACAACCAGAGTTATTCCATACATTAGGCGCAACGGGTTATAAGGCGCCCTGTCGGTTTTTGAGAAAATGAAAGGATTTTAAGTGCGCCTTACAGTCTGATAAATACGGTAATCAAGACTATTTTAGTTCAGCTGTTGCTGCTGGCTGAAGTTGGTTCTTGGTGAATAGTTTTCCTTGTGGACGCTTACTTCTACAGACGGTTAGTCTTCGCTGTCATCCTACCGTCCGACCGGAACTCTCTAATAACTGAAGTTCCGTGGGTGAATAATGTAAACTCACGACACCGGTATATTTTTAGCGCTTCCATAGCGAGTGTACTGACAGATATAAGTTAGAACTTTACACTACTTTTTATTACAAATGGCAACAGCGGAGGATGAATGTCCCATAACAAGAAGATAGTGAAAAAGAAGAAGCTTATAGACTATGGCCTCGCCACGGACTACAGCAAATTTCCAGGACTTATGCAGATCTCAAATACACATCAGCAGGTACCAGAAGGTAAGAAAAGTTGGTTTTGCATAATATTGTGAAACAAAACGCCAGATTATATGTCTGCTAATGGGTGCCGTTTTGCGATCCTTATACACACACCATAGTAATACTTGTATCTCTGACTACGGTAGCTGTAATAGGCCGACAATCCACCAAGCTGTGCGGCTTCAAAGTCATACTAAAACATGTTGACAAATTTTTGAGCGCCGTGTGTAATGTTCTTTATTTTAAATGGAACATTTATAGTTTTGGTGTTGTTTACTGGCGTCATATTGCAGTCTACACGTATCTCTTATGTGTGACTACCATCTACTGGTCAGACTTATCATTACACCATGTACTAAATAAAATTGCTTGAGGTGGGTAAGCACAACCAGAGTTATTCCATACATTAGGCGCAACGGGTTATAAGGCGCGCAGCACGGTGGAAGAGGGGTTTGTGCATCTGCCTCACAATACGAAGGTCCTGAGTAGTCTTGGGTTCAATCCCGGGCTCGGGATCTTTCTGTGTGGAGTTTGCATGTCCTTCCCGTGACTGCGTGGGTTCCCTCCGGGTACTCCGGCTTCCTCCCACCTCCAAAGACATGCACCTAGGGATAAGTTGATTGGAAACACTAAATTGGCCCTAGTGTGTGAATGTGAGTGTGAATGTTGTCTGTCCATCTGTGTTGGCCCTGCGATGAGGTGGCGACTTGTCCAGGGTGTACCCCGCCTTCCGCCCGATTGTGGCTGAGATAGGCTCCAGCGCCCCCCGCGACCCCAAAGGGAATAAGCGGTAGAAGAATGGATGGATGGTGGGTTATAAGGCGCCCTGTCGGTTTTTGAGAAAATGAAAGGATTTTAAGTGCGCCTTATAGTCTGATAAATACGGTAATCAAGACTATTTTAGATCAGCTGTTGCTGCTGGCTGAAGTTGGTTCATGGTGAATAGTTTTCCTTGTAGACGCTTACTTCTACAGACGGTTAGTCTTCGCTGTCATCCTACCGTCCGACCGGAACTCTCTAATAACTGAAGTTCCTTGGGTGAATAATGTAAACTCACGACACCGGTATATTTTTAGCGCTTCCATAGCGAGTGTACTGACAGATATAAGTTAGAACTTTACACTACTTTATATTACAAATGGCAACAGCGGAGGATGAATGTCCCATAAGAATGTCCCATAACAAGAAGATAGTGAAAAAGAAGAAGCTTATAGACTATGGCCTCGCCACGGACTACAGCAAATTTCCAGGACTTATGCAGATCTCAAATACACATCAGCAGGTACCAGAAGGTAAGAAAAGTTGGTTTTGCATAATATTGTGAAACAAAATGCCAGATTATATGACTGCTAATGGGTGCCGTTTTGCGGTCTTTATACACACACCATAGTAATACTTGTATCTCTGACTACGGTAGCCGTAATAAGCCGACAATCCATCAAGCTGTGCGGCTTCAAAGTCATACTAAAACATGTTGACAGATTTTTGAGCGCCGTGTGTAATGTTCTTTATTTTCAATGGAACATTTATAGTTTTGGTGTTGTTTACTGGCGTCATATTGCAGTCTACACGTATCTCTTATGTGTGACTGCCATCTACTGGTCAGACTTATCATTACACCATGTACCAAATAAAATTGCTTCAAAGTGGGTAAGCACAACCAGAATGAATCCGTACATTAGGCGCACCGGTTTATAAGACGCACTGTCGATTTTTGAGAAAATGAAAGGATTTTAAGTGCGCCTTATAGTTCGATAAATACGGTAATCAAGACTATTTTAGTTCAGCTGTTGCTGCTGGCTGATGTTGGGTCATGGTGAATTGTTTTCCTTGTGGACGCTTACTTCTGTCACGTTGTGTTGGTGACGAACCCCAAGATGCAGAGAAGGCAGGCTTGGTACAGGAAAACATGATTTAATGTCCATGAAAATAAAGAAAGTACACAAAACAGGAACGAGGAGACAGGAAAACTGAAAACAGGAACCAGCAAACAGAAAAACTGAAAATAGCTAACGGCTAACAGGATCTGGCTAACAGGAAAACACAAAGCTAGGAGACAGCGAACTACCTATCAGGAACAGCTTACCGCTACGACGACAGCGACAAGGACAAGTAGTAACGACAGGTAGTGATGACATCGACAATCACATCGACAATACTCCAGCACAGACTGGATGGCAAGGCAGGTTTAAATAGCAGCTGGCTGATTGACACCAGGTGTGGCCAGGTGCCAATCAGCCACAGCTGAGGGAAAACAGCACTCAGGGAGAAAAGCAGGAAACAACCAAAATAAGAGCGCTGACAGGAAACAAGGACAAACACAGAGGAAAAACTAAAACATAACCAAACTGTCAGGGACAAGCCTGACAACTTCTACAGACGGTTAGTCTTCGCTGTCATCCAGCATTCTGTTTATTTTGGTTTAGCATCTCTACATTTCGGTGCTCAGCTGAGCAGCACTTGTTTTTTGTTTAGTTTCGGAATAAATCTCCCTTACATGCAAACTATCACCTATCTTCTCCTGAATCACGACCTTCATCGTTAACATGCGACCTGACCTTGACAGAATGTCCCAACCAAAACTACAATGGGATTTCACGACAGATTAGGGCGAGGAGGAATAAACCGAGGAGCAGTTTAAGAGGATGGTGCGTGAGGAAATGGAGGCGATAAAAGATTCATAGGAAGAACTCAAGCTGGGGGCCGGAGAATCATCCATCCACAATGGACTTGTTTTGGCAAAAAATGCCTCTCCTGCCTGTCGCCAATGATGGCGAAGTCTGGCCACGGCAGCTTCGTCAGGCCCACAAGACGCGCAGTACTGCTACAGGGAACTAATTCTTCCTCATCAATGGCGGTTGAATACGATAACTCAATTTTTTCACCAAGCTCGGCGGGGCATGATGACGTTACGCCACCACGCACGAGGAGCCGGGGTGCGGCGATGCCACCACGCGGTGACGCACTTTGCACACAATCTCTTTCTTTGGTTCACACATACACGCGGGTCTAGGTGCCATGCATGGATTATTTTTAAAGGGCTAAAACAGCTAGTCAGCCACAACAGTCTAAGGTTGAAGCTCCACCAACAGTGACTGTCCAGTTTCCCAAAGCTGAAGTGCCGCCCACTGTGGCTTTCCAGCTTCCTAAGGCCCTGTCTACATTAAGCCAGAAAAGTCCTTAAACGAATAATTATTTAGCCTCATGCAACCCATCGTTTAAAGGCCTACTGAAACCCACTACTACCGACCACGCAGTCTGATAGTTTATATATTAATGATGAAATCTTAACATTGCAACACATGCCAATACGGCCGGATTAGCTTACTAAAGTGCAATTTTAAATTTCACGCGAAATATCCTGCTGAAAACGTCTCGGTATGATAACGTCAGCGCGTGACGTCACGGATTGTGGAGGACATTTTGGGACAGCATGGTGGCCAGCTATTAAATCGTCTGTTTTCATCGCAAAATTCCACAGTATTCTGGACATCTGTGTTGGTGAATCTTTTGCAATTTGTTCAATGAACAATGGAGACAGTAAAGAAGAAAGCTGTAGGTGGGAAGCGGTGTATTGCGGCCGACTTCAGCAACACAAACACGGCCGGTGTTTCATTGTTTACATTCCCGGAAGATGACAGTCAAGCTTTACCATTGGTCTGTGGAGAACTGGGACAACAGAGACTCTTACCAGGAGGACTTTGAGTTGGATACGCAGACGCGGTACCGTGAGTACGCATGCAGCTGTGGCTTCCAAACATTTGATCGCTTGCCCGTACGTGCGTGCCGCTATGTGCATGTCACGTACGTAACTTTGGGGACTTTGGGGAAATATATGTGCTGTATGAACTTTGGGGAGGTGAACAGTACTTTGGGCTGTGGGATTGAGTGTGTTGTGCAGGTGTTTGAGTTGTATTGGCGGGTTATATGGACGGGAGGGGGGAGGTGTTTGTTATGCCGTATTAATTTGTGGCATATTAAATATAAGCCTGGTTGTGTTGTGGCTAATAGAGTATATATATGTCTTGTGTTTATTTACTGTTTTAGTCATTCCCAGCTGAATATCAGGTCCCAACCGCCTCTCACAGCATCTTCCCTATCTGAATCGCTCCCACTGCCCTCTAGTCCTTCACTCTCATTTTCCTCATCCACAAATCTTTCATCCTCGCTCAAATTAATGGGGAAATCGTCGCTTTCTCGGTCCGAATCGCTCTCGCTGCTGGTGGCCATGATTGTAAACAATGTGCAGATGTGAGGAGCTCCACAACCTGTGACGTCACGCTACTCGTCTGCTACTTCCGGTACAGGCAAGGCTTTTTTATCAGCGACCAAAAGTTGCGAAATTTATCGTCGATGTTCTCTACTAAATCCTTTCAGCAAAAATATGGCAATATCGCAAAATGATCAAGTATGACACATAGAATGGACCTGCTATCCCCGTTTCAATAAGAAAATTGCATTTCAGTAGGCCTTTAAGGTTCCCCTCCTCGGATCATTTTTTACACGGGTAAGTGCGCCGTGTATTTCTTGAATCTCCGGCTCTTAGCTTTGTATGGACTCATCGATCGTTTACAAACTGAGTTCGGAGAGGAAGTGACGGCAGAAAGACCGCGCCCCACACAGGAAGTGACGTCAGAAAGAACACGCCACAGCCAGCTTAATAAATACCCGTTTCGTAACTCGCCGGCAACCACTAGAAAGATGGAGGCAAGTAGAGATGTTCGATAATATCGGACTGCCGATATTATCGACCAATAAATGCTTTAAAATGTAATCTCGGAAATTATCGGTATCGGTTTCAAAAAGTAAAATGTATGACTTTTTAAAACGCCGCTGTACGGAGTGGTACACGGACGTAGGGAGAAGTACAGAGCGCCAATAAACCTTAAATGCACTGCCTTTACGTGCCGGTCTAATCACATAACATCTACGGCTTTTCACACACACAAGCGAATGCAAGGCATACTTGGTCAACAGCCATACAGGTCACACTGAGGGTGGCCACATAAACAACTTTAACACTGTTACAAATATGCGCCACACTGTGAACCCACACCAAACAAGATTGACAAACACATTTCGGGAGAACATCCGCACCGTAACACAACATAAACACAACAGAACAAATACCCAGAACCCCTTGCAGCACTAACTCTTCCGGGATGCTACTATATACACACACCCCCCCCCCCCCGAACCCCACCCACCTCAACCTCCTCATGCTCTCTTAGGGAGAGCATGTCCCAATTTCCAAGCTGCTGTTTTGTGGCATGTTAAAAAAAATAATGCACTTTGTGACTTCAATAATAAATATGGCAGTGCCATGTTGACATTTTTTTCCATAACTTGAGTTGATTTATTTTCAAAAACCTTGCAACATTGTTTAATGCATCCAGCGGGGCATTACAACAAAATTAGGCATAAAAATGTGTTAATTCCACAACTGTATATATCGGTATCGGTTGATATCGGAATCTGTAATTAAGAGTTGGACAATATCGGAATATCGGCAAAAAAGCCATTATTGGACATCTCTAGATGCGAGTCATCCAGACATGCCCGTGTTTCTCCTTCTTCTACATGTACAGACGCTTGTGGAAATCACACATGAATACCTTCAGAGAAGGAAACGCGCGATTGCAGCTATTTCGGATACAACACATCTCAGACGGCAACATAGCAATGTTGAGCAACGGTTTTGAATAAGGCCGGGAAGAACGGCAGCCTGGTGGGATATGTTTGTCAAAGAATGTGTTGTGCCGGAGAAATGGCAACAGAACTTTCGAATGTCCGGGTCAGCTGTAATGGTACTTGCCGAAAAACTTAGTCCATTTGTCGAAGGGGAGACAACGAGAATGCGGGCTCCCGTGGATGTGATAAAAAAATTACCTGACCGACGGGGGAAGACTACGGAAAACAGCGAATGCATTTGGACTGGTATCAGTTATTGTCCGCCATGTATGTCGAGCGATTACTCAACGTCTTGGTCCAGAGTATATAAAGTCACCAAAAATGGAGGCAGAATGGAAAATTAAGGTGAAGACAAATGAGTGTCCTGACCAGATATCTAGATCTCTAGATTAATTGTTGCAAAATGTTCTGTATCACATTGTTTACTTTCTCATGTCCATTCAAGATTTGATGAATTTATGATGGCTCAGGTGTGATTCACTACAATAACAGAAAGAGCAGCAATTTTTGTATATCTTTGCACAAGTCGCAGATAAGAAAGAATACCGTATTTTTCGGAGTATAAGTCGCTCCGGAGTATAAGTCGCACCGGCCGAAAAATGCATAATAAGGAAGGAAAAAAACATATAGAAGTCGCACTGGAGTATAAGTCGCATTTTTTTGGGAAATTTATTTGATAAAACCATACTTGCCAACCTTGAGACCTCCGATTTCGGTAGGTGGGGGGTGGGGGGCGTGGTCGGGGGTGGGGCGGGGGCGTGGTTAAGATATATATATATATATATATATATATATATATAAGAAATTCTTGACTTTCAGTGAATTCTAGCTATATATTTTTTTTTATTACATATATATATATATATATATATATATACACACACATATATATATATATATACATATATATAAATAAATAAAAGAAATACTTGAATTTCAGTGTTCATTTATTTACACATTTACACACACATAACACTCATCTACTCATTGTTGAGTTAAGGGTTGAATTGTCCATCCTTGTTCTATTCTCTGTCACTATTTCAGAACACACCAATTATACCAATATACATTATAAAATCAATAAGAAAACGGGAGCTCTAATTTGGGAGTCTGAATTAGGATCAGAAGTTCCTACATAAACATTGCGCACTCACGTCGCCTTTTTGTATTGATTACTTCAGCTGTGCACTGGATTCATTCACAAATACAAACTACAACTCACAAACACTTTAGAGTTAGGCTCCACCATCAGAATGTGTACTTAAACTTATAAAGATCACATGGATATTATTCAGTGAGTTGATTCACCAAAACTAACCTGTTATACAGGAGGAAAAAAGCACACAGGACGTTTCAATTGTTCACAGACTGGTCGCGCTCATCAGAATGACAAGACACTTCCGGTCTGCAGGTGATAGCATTCAATTGGGAAGAAACGCCCTACTGCCCTCTACTGACCAATGCGAATACTGATAAATGTGTAATGACAGCTCCAAAAACGAATTCAAACCACAAAATAAAATAAATAAATCAACACAAAAATGTGACACATTATGGGTGGGTCACATATGCATGTACAGTAAATGATAATGATAAATGGGTTGTACTTGTATAGCGCTTTTCTACCTTCAAGGTACTCAAAGCGCTTTGACACTACTTCCACATTTACCCATTCACACACACATTCACAAACTGATGGAGGGAGCTGCCATGCAAGGCGCTAACCAGCACCCATCAGGAGCAAGGGTGAAGTGTCTTGCTCAGGACACAACGGACATGACGAGGTTGGTACTAGGTGGGGATTGAACCAAGGACCCTCGGGTTGCGCACGGCCACTCTCCCACTGCGCAACGCCGTCCCTTAGTAGATGGCAGTATTGTCCTGTTTAAAAGTGTCACAACATTGCTGTTTACGGCAGACGAACTGCTTTACGGGGGACGAAAACTTGACTGCTGTTGTTACCGCAGGACTTTAATGAAACTGCCTAACAATAAACCCACATAAGAAACCAAGAACTCACCCTCGATCATTAGCTGTTTATATGGTGGGAAAGCGGACGTGAGAACAGGCTGTCAACACGTCACTCAGGCCACGCCCCCTCCAGCTCCGCCTGAATTTCGGGATATTATCGGGAGAAAATTTGTCCCGGGAGGTTTTCGGGAGAGGCGCTGAATTTCGGGAGTCTCCCGGAAAATCCGGGAGGGTTGGCAAGTATGGATAAAAGCCAACACCAAGAATAGACATTTGAAAGGCAATTTAAAATAGATAAAGAATAGCAAACAACAGGCTGAATAAGTGTACGTTATATGAGCCATAAATAACCAACTGACAACGTGCCTGGTATGTTAACGTAACATATTATGGTAAGAGTCATTCAAATAACTATAAGATATAGAACATGCTATACGTTTACCAAACAATCTGTCACTCCTAATCGCTAAATCCCATGAAATCTTATACGTCTAGTCTCTTACGTGAATGAGCTAAATAATATTATATGATATTTTACGGTAATGTGTTAATAATTTCACACATAAGTCGCCCCTGAGTATAAGTCGCACCCTCGGCCAAACTATGAAAAAAAAGGGACTTATAGTCCGAATAATACGGTACCCTTCCAGGTCAGAGGTGACTATGACGCGCGCATTTTTTTCGCGCATGCTTACTATGTCGCGCTGCGCCGGCGGACGGATAGGGAGGAGGTCTTAAACAGTGGCATTGTGTGTGTGTGGACAAGGATAAGGTTAGGTGGCATATACCCTGAATAACCTTAGTTTAGAAGGGGCCTAATAGTCTAGCTCAGGGGTCTGCAACCCGCGGCTCCGGAGCCGCATGCGGCTCTTTGATCACTCTGATGCGGCTCAGCTGCATACTTGCCGACCCCCCCGATTTTACTGGGAGGTTTCCGGATTTCAGTGCCTCTCCCGGAAATCTCCCGGCGCAAACATTCTCCGATTTTCACCCGGACAACAATATTGAGGGCGTGCCGTGACGGCACTGCCTTTAACGTCCTCTACAATATGTCGTCGCGGCCGCTTTTACAACATACTATCTGCGTGCCGGCCCGGTCACATGTAGTATGCGGCCTCTGCTTACACACGTAAGTGACTGCAACGCATTCTTGGTCAACAGCCATACAGGTTACACTGAGGGTTGTGATATAAACAACTTTAACACTCTTACTAATATGCGCCACACTGTGAACCCACACCAAACAAGAATGACAACTCTTCCGGGCTACATTATACACCCATGCTACCACCAAACCCCGCCCACCTCAACCGACGCACGGAGGGGGGGTTGGTGGTAGCGGGGTGTATAATGTAGCCCGGAAGAGTTAAGGATGCATGGGATTCTGGGTATTTGTTCTGTTGTGTTTATGTTGTGTTACGGTGCAGATGTTCTCCCGAAATGTGTTTGGCATTCTTGTTTGGTGTGGGTTCACAGTGTGGCGCATATTAGTAAGAGTGTTAAAGTTGTTTAAACGTGTGACCTGTATGGCTGTTGAACAAGTATGCCTTGCAGTCACTTATGTGTCTGCAGAAGCCGCATACAACATGTGACTGGGCTGGCAAGCTGTTGTACAGATTGTAGAGGGCGCTAAAGGCAGTGCCATCATAGCACGCCCTTATTATTGTTGCTTGGGTGAAAATCAGCAGACATGTGAGAGAATAGTTGCTCTGAAATTCGGGAGTCTCCCGGAAAAATTGGGAGGCTTGGCAAGTGTGATGCTGTCAAGCGGCATTCATATAAAACTCGCAGGCCGCACTAACATTACATTTTCATATTAAGGTGCGGGCCGCGTGTCTGAGACCCCTGGTTTATACATAGCACAAAGCAAAAAAAACTTTGTATGCAGTGTTATTTTTTCATTATAAATTTCAAAAGAGTTTTGTGGCTCCCATTGTTTTCTTTATTTTGTGAAACGGGTCAAAATGGCTTTTTGAGTGGTAAAGGTTGCCGACCCATGGTCTAGCTCTTCCTGTGCCCATACCCGCTACACTACAGATCCTCCCTTCAACCACGAACAGCGTCTGGAATTAAGGCCGCTGCCCGCTTTTTCACCAGTGGGGGGCGCCACCAGCTCTTCCTCCTGCAAGGCTGCCTCCTACTGCAAGGCCGCCGCTGCCAGCTCTTCATACGGCAAGGCCGCGTCCTCCTGCAAGGCCGACGCCACAAGCTCTTCGTCCAGCGAGGTCGCCACTTCCGCGTTCGTCCTTGCAGTCTTTTGTTTGTCTGATTAATCTCGTAATAAATCTTGTTTTACCCGGAAACCTATCTTGTCCTGCATCCTGGAATCACGACCTTCATCGCTAACGTGCGACCCAACCTTGAAACCCTTGTGGAGTTTAACTTTCCGATGCTTTTGAAAATTTTGGTCAAACTTCAAATTGTACAACTTTTGGGGCGTTTGGCAGTTTCCCCGCAATTCATATTTATTCAAAATAGAATTATTTCAGGATTTTCTCTGACTGACTTTATTCAAAGTAATCACTATAGTCCCTACACAGGAGCTCTGTGATGATGTTTGCTTTTCTCTTTCCAGTGTGTGTCTATATTTAGGACTTCCCGGCACTTGTTCTCTCTGGAGCGTGTGAGTACGCTGAGAACCTCTTGAGTCAAATTCCTGTTTGCTATTGACATGCGGACGTTACAAATCCAAGGAAAAACTGGAATGACACTGCAAAACAGGGCTCAACCTAAATGTTTTTACTCAGTCCTAAAAGTTATCTCCAACTCTTTCATAAGTTAGTGTGATAGAGGGTCAACCCAGTCCAAAGACGACTTGGTGTTGACAGGTGATCCGTCAGGGTGTTGTTTTGTCGCATCACTTTTACAGCCTTGTGTTCTTTTCTTGCCCAAATGTTCTTTCCCGCATTCGGCTGTGCGTCTTTGCATTCTGATGAGCCAGCAAGCAAAGCCACTCAGGCACACAAAGCAGCCACTGACCTTCTCCCGCGTGACCCGGCCTGGCGTATCCAATACGCCTGTTTAACATTGGCCGACAAGGACGCCGTCGAGGGGGCAGGGAGGAAGTAGGAATATATTTGCGGCGCCAATACTGCTAATGTGACCACGCTGCCTGATGAAACTTATGAGGATTAAAAGACGGCAAGCATTTAAGGAAGGTTGTTGTCTTCCGAAATTCTTTAAAATGGCTTGTTTTCTGTAGAAACTCCTCTCACCCCAACCAAGGACTGTTTTCACTGCTGGACTCTAGAAAGAGGTTCCGCAGCCTCCGTAGCAGAACCTCCAGGTTCTGTAACAGCTTCTTCCCTCAGGCCGTAAGACTCTTGAACGCATCATAATAATAATAATAATAATCAGGGGCGGCGTGGCGAAGTTGGTAGAGTGGCCGTGCCAGCAATCGGAGGGTTGCTGGTTACTGGGGTTCAATCCCCACCTTCTACCATCCTAGTCACGTCCATTGTGTCCTTGGGCAAGACACTTCACCCCTTGCTCCTGATGGCTGCTGGTTAGCGCCTTGCATGGCAGCTCCCGCCATCAGTGTGTGAATGTGTGTGTGAATGGGTAAATGTGGAAATACTGTCAAAGCGCTTTGAGTACCTTGAAGGTAGAAAAGCGCTATACAAGTATAACCCATTTATTTATCATTTATAATAATCCCCTCAATTCCCCCCAAAAACGGATTAACTCGCTGGAATATAAAAACAATATAACATACATCCATAAACCTGGATGCACATGCAAAAGTGCAATATATGTATCTGTAAAGTAATCTATTTATTTATATCTGCACCTTATTAGTCTTTTATCCTGCACTACAACGAGCTAATGCAACGGAATTTCGTTCTTATCTGTACTGTAAAGTTCAAATTTGAATGACAATAAAAGGAAGTCTAAGTTTTAGAACCCCAACATGCTAATTTGGATTCACTTGAAATTAGTAGCGCTTCTGTAGTTGCGGGAAACTGCAAAATCCAAGCCACATTGAACGTATCGGAGACATGCTAACAAAAACAACAATGGAGGATAACAAGTGTCTGTTGTATTTTTGCATGTGGCTGTTGGCGAGAAATTCTATCCAAGAGGAGACTGAGGACTGCTGCAGTAAAGGGGAGACTGTGGAATGAAATACTTTAGTGATCATAGTAGGGATGTCATGATAAATGGCAATTTTTTTTTCAATTATGAATCAGTCCAACAAGATAATACACAATAATAATACAATTCCAATTCCAAAACCAAACCTGGCCCAGCAACATTCAGAATAGCAATCAACAGAGCAATTGAAAGGACACACGAACATGACACAAAACAATCCAAAAGTAGCCAAACAAAAATTAATAATACCAACAACAGTATCAATTAGGGCTCGGCGATATGGCCTTTTTTCAATATCTCGATATTTTTAGGCCATGTCACGATACATGAAATATATCTCGATATTTTTGCCTTGATGCATATAATCACAGCAGTATGATGATTCTATGTGTCTACATTAAAACATTCTTGTTCATACTGCATTGATATATGCTCATTTTAACTTTCATGCAGAGAGGGAAATCCCAACTAAGTCAATTTACCAAAAGTGTATTTATTAAACAGTTATTAAGCAGTGGCACAAACATTCATGTCATTTCAAAACAGAAAGTGCAAGATTGTCACAGACATTTTAAAACAAGCTATTAGTGCACTTTTGTGCATGATGTCACTAAGATCAAAAAATACTAAATTAAAGTGCACTTTTTGTATAGAACGCCACTACAATAGTTTAAAACACATAAAGTGCACTTTTGTGCATGATGTTACACAAAATATTTCTAAAACTGTCAAATAAAAATTAGCTGCATAATAGGAAATCAAATAGTGTATGTCCTTCGCTATGTGGTAGGTTCCTGCGGACGTTATCTCCTTCTGTTTTTGACAATTTTTTTCATACGGTGTTTATGTGGAAATGGTTGCTTCGTGGCGCCGAACGGAGATGTTGACATGCAGCGTTTCAAGCACGCTTCATTCTCTAGCGGGTGACTTTTCAAATGATGCTACATATTAGCAGTAATGCTACTTTTTGTAGCAACACTTTTCCCCCACACTTGACAAATTAGGGTTGTCTGTTCAACATATTCCCACTTGAAGCCAAACCACCGCCAGACGATGGACCCCCTGCTGTTTTTCTTGGGAATTAATACTTCCTTCATTTGTTACCAGATTTGCACCTTCTTTCTCTCGCATTACCACTCGCACCACAGCTAACGTTACCCATGCTGCTACCTCTCTGCTCCGCGAGGGCGTATACGTATGTGGCGTATGTAAGAAGGTGCGCTTGTTTTACGCCTCTGTGAGAAGCAGAGACAAGAAAGAGTGATAAAAGCCTGTAGTGTAATGCCCGCAGCTAAAAGCAACTGCGTGAGAACTTATACTCGAATATCACGATATAGTCATTTTCTATATCGCACAGAGACAAACCTGCGATATATTGAGTATATTCGATATATCGCCAAGCCCTAGTATCAATAATCGATAAAAGGTAATAATGATTAGGCCAGGGCCAATATTCGATAAGTCAATTAACCGACGATAAATGAAAATGAACGCTGGTAAGTTTTCCAGCGAACATGCAAACTCCACTGCGTGGGTTCCCTCCGGGTACTCCGGCTTCCTCCCACTTCCAAAGACATGCACCTGGGGATAAGTTGATTGGCAACACTAAATTGGCCCTAGTGTGGGGATGTGAGTGTGAATGTTGTCTGTCTATCTGTGTTGGCCCTGCGATGAGGTGGCGACTTGTCCAGGGTGTAGACCGCCTTCCGCCCGATTGTAGCTGAGATAGGCTCCAGCGCCCCCGCGACCCCAAAGGGAATAAGCGGTAGAAAATGGATGGATGGAAGTTTTCCAGCGTTGATAAATTGCCATGCGCATGCTTCAAGAGCTTCCCGCTTTCCGTCGCTTTTAGCAGCTACACGTGTTTGTACCATAGCGGAATGAAAAGAAGGGGGTGAATTATCTTGCCCTCATTAAGTGTCTTTGACTCTTTGTGAAGCGACGCCGCCGCCAGCCTGTTAGCATCACGTAGTGCAACTAGTTAGCATGTAGCAGCTAATATGGTTATAATGATCACAAAACAAAATGCCAACGCAGCAGTGTGGGAATATTTCAGTTTAAACCTTTGGAACAAGATGAGTCTATACAGACAAAGAAGTCAGTTTGCCTAATGTGCGTGAATACAACAACAACGCCCACTTGCTATACAACCACTTGACAGTCCAAACTCAATTGGCACTCACTTAGCGTTTGGTGAAGAAGCTGGGTGACAGGTCAGTCACCGTCAGTGTAAACAAAATAGTGTGCTCACAGAAAGCGTGGTTCAATACATTATCCAAGACATGCTGCCATTGAATACTGTTATAAAACTAGCCTTTTTTAAATGTCCTGTCATGTTGTCATGTTGGTGTTCCTCACTCGAAATCTGCCAAACCTATTTTTCTATGACAGTTAATACATCTGTTTAAAGGGGAAAATTATCACCAGACCTATGTAAGCGTCAATATATACCTTGATGTTGCAGAGAAAAGACCATATATTTTTTTAACCGATTTCCGAACTCTAAATGGGTGAATTTTGGCCAATTAAACGCCTTTCTAATATTCGCTCTCGGAGCGATGACGTCACAACGTGGCGTCACATCGGGAAGCAATCCGCCATTTTCTCAAACACCGAGTCAAATCAGCTCTGTTATTTTCCGTTTTTTCCGTACCTTGGAGACATCATGCCTCGTCGGTGTGTTGTCGGAGGGTGTAACAACACGAACAGGGACGGATTCAAGTTGCACCAGTGGCCCAAAGATGCGGAAGTGGCAAGAAATTGGACGTTTGTTCCGCACACTTTACCGACGAAAGCTATGCTACGACAGAGATGGCAAGAATGTGTGGATATCCTGCGACACTCAAAGCAGATGCATTTCCAACGATAAAGTCAAAGAAATCTGCCGCCAGACCCCTATTGTATCTGCCGGAGTGTGTGAGCAATTCAGGGACAAAGGACCACGGTAGCACGGCAAGCAATGGCAGCAGTTTGTTCCCGCAGACGAGCGAGCTAAACCCCCTGGATGTCTTGGCTCACACCGTCCCTTATGCCACCGAAGATGATCAAGAGAAGAATATCGACCCTAGCTTCCCTGGCCTGCTGACATCAACTCCAAAACTGGACAGATCAGCTTTCAAGAAAAGAGCGCGAATGAGGGTATGTCTACAGAATATATTAATTGATGAAAATTGGGCTGTCTGCACTCTCAAAGTGCATGTTGTTGCCAAATGTATTTCATATGCTGTAAACCTAGTTCATAGTTGTTAGTTTCCTTCAATGCCAAACAAACACATACCAATCGTTGGTTAGAAGGCGATCGCCGAATTCGTCCTCGCTTTCTCCCGTGTCGCTGGCTGTCGTGTCGTTTGTCGGTTTCGCTTGCATACGGTTCAAACCGATATGGCTCAATAGCTTCAGTTTCTTCTTCAATTTCGTTTTCGCTACCTGCCTCCTGTCGGAGGCAGATATTTACATATATCCGAATTTAAGTTGTACTTCTTTCATTTCTTAGTCATATTTGAAAACAGCTCGTGTTTTCCATTTCTTCTCTTGATGCTCTGTCAGCAAATATACTGTGTGTGTTAACCTTGAGTTCTTTGGAATGTGTTTTGACTAGCATTTGTTTTGTCTATAGAGATGGGACGAGAGAGAGGGTGGTGGGATCGGGAAGACAGACCATTTTGGGAGGCGCAATAGAATGTTCTAGGGTTAGACTGGTCTCAATCAATTGGCAAAGCTTTGAGAATATACAACAAAATACCTATTCAGTCTCTGGTGGTTTTTCAACTCAGTTTAAAGTGTCGTAAAGAGCTTGGGAGCGAATTGTGACTTGAATTCCCTGGGAGGAACAACTGGTCCAAAACGCAACACTCCACACTACAACCATCCGTTTCAATACATTCGTAATCTATTGAATCGCTTAAGCCGCTGAAATCCGAGTCTGAATTCGAGCTAATGTAGCTATAGCTTGCTGTTCTTTCCGCCATGTTTGTTTGTGTTGGCTTCACTATGTGACGTCACAGGAAAATGGACGGGTGTTTATAACGATGGTTAAAATCAGGCACTTTGAAGCTTTTTTTTTAGGGATATTCCATGATGGGTAAAATTTTGAAAAAAACTTCGAAAAATATAATAAGCCACTGGGAACTGATTTTTAATGGTTTTAACAATTCTGAAATTGTGATAATGTTTCCCTTTAAACTGTAGTGTTTATATTGTTACTTTGCACTTTTGTTTAAGAAGGTCCTAACTTGATTGTCAGGTAAGTAATATACAACTAGACGTCTGCTTACATGTTCAATATTGAAGTGCAACTTTGTTATATATTTTATTTGTTGTTATGATTGTGTATATTTGAGCACCCCATCCCCTCCTTAAAATATGTCATTGCTTTTAGTTGTAATGTTTATTCAAGTGCAAAATGTTGCTAACAAAATATATGTTATTGTTATTATTTGTTTGTTTTATTTAACCTTTAGATTTAAACGTTTTAATTTCAATTACAACGTTGAATTACACAAGAAATACAAGTTTATTGCGTTTGAAAGGATATACATGCATTATTATTATAATAATTAACGGTTAATTTGGTCTCAGAGAAATCATGGCAATAATATCCTTTATCGACAAAAATGTGTTGGTAAATATATCGCCAAGCAAAATTTGTTATCAGCCCAGGCCTAATAATAACAATCGTGGTAAAACTTCCAATGGTTAGCATTACCATTTTAAATCAAAATAATTGATAACTGCACACCTGTGAAGTGAAAACCATTTCAGGTGTCTACGTCTTGAAGCTCATTGAGAGAATGTCAAGAGTGTGCAAAACAGTAATCAGAGCGAAGGGTGGCTATTTTGAAGAAACTAGAATATAAACAATGTTTTCAGTTATTGCACCTTTTTTTGTTAAGTACAGAACTCCACATGTGTTCATTCATAGTTTTGATGCCTTCAGTGACAATCTACAATGTAAATAGTCATGAAAATAAAGAAAATGCATTGAATGAGAAGGTGTGTCCAAACTTTTGGCCTATATTGTATGTGTACGCTTTGTTATCCGACTATTCGACTAATCATTAAGATAGCTGTTGGCTAATCGACTATCAAAATAATCGTTAGTTGCAGCCCTAAACTGCACACTGGTAAACTCAAAGACTGTCGTCAACTCGCGGCTTAAATGCTAACATGAAAACAAGAGACATTAATGTCTTTCCCCATTAAGAAACGACAATCCCCAATCTAAACATATTTAAACACATCACTGTCTGAGCAACTAAGATATTCAATTGTGCACATTGAACCTACAGGCTGTGCTCTCTTAGCACAGACTGATTGTTCCATAGTCAGAGGAATACGAGATGGGCGTGTTTTTACGGTGCATTAAAGGACAGCTGAACAGAGCAGGATGCCACAACGCCTGCTATAAATAATAATAATAGACTTTATTTGTTACACACTTTTCATTTAAATATATCCTAAAGTGCTTCAGTACAAACCAATATGTTAGACAATAAAAGCTTAGCTATTAAAACAGATAAAATACTAAGACTAAAACACTATCAGAGAAGCATCAGCAACACAAAATAGTTGTTTTTCTAACAACTATTTATTTAGTTATTTAAACTACCGTATTTTTCGGAGTATAAGTCGCACCGGAGTATAAGTCGCACCTGCCGAAAATGCATAATAAAAAAGGAAAAAAACATATATAAGTCGCACTGGAGCCCGGCCAAACTATGAAAAAAACTGCGACTTATAGTCCGAAAAATACGGTATTTATTTTAGTTATTTAAAAAAAGTTAGACAAAGCACTACTATGTTGTAGGGTTGTAGGGTATACCGGTATAGTATAGTACCGCGATACTAATGAATCATATTCGGTACTATACCGCCTCTAAAAAGTACCGGTCCGCCACCCTGGTACCAAAATATTGGTATTGGGACAACACCACTATGTTGTAATGGTAGGACAACGCATAATCTGCTCGACGAATTACTGATTAACACTGCAACCTCAACTTACAAGTATTCCAACGTACGAGTATTTTGAGATACAAGCTGCCTTTCTGCTTTTTGTTAAGCTTTAAGTTACGAGCACACATTTGAGTTATTAGCCTCCACGTAGCTGATTGGCGTCGCAACTGCCACAGGGAAACCCGTAAGATACGCCCCAAAACATCCGATCTTACTCACTAGCATTAGCTGATAGCTACAGATCAACATAACTGCGTTTTCAGTTGAAACCTTTGGAACAAGATGAGCCTATCAACACCGAGAAGCCAGTTTGACTACAACAACGCCCACTCAAAATACAACCACTCGACAGTCCAAACTCAATTGGCACTCACTTAGCGTTTGGTGAAGAAGCTGGGTGACAGGTCAGGGTAAACAAAACAGTGCAAATTAGTGTGTGCTCACAGACGTACTGCATACTCAAAGACATGCTACCATTGAATACGGTTATAAAACTAGCATTTTTAATAATGTTGTCATGTCATGTCGGTGTTCCTCACTCCGAATCTGCCAAACTTAATTTTGTTCTGCATATGACTGTTAATATATTTGTTTAAACTGTAGTGTTTATGTTGTTGCACTTTTGTTTAAGAAGATCCTAACTTGATTGTCAGTTAAAGAATGTAAAACTAGACGTCTGCCTTTGTTTGTCAACACTTTATTTAGCTATTTTATTTATTGTTATGATTGTGTGTATTTCCCTGCCTCAAGGTAATTTATTGCTTTTAGTTGTAATTTTTATTCAAGTGCAAAATTTTGCTAATAGACAAAGTATATTTTATTGTTATTATTTGTTTGTTTTATTCAACTTGGAGATTTAAACATTTTAATTTCAATTACAATGTTAAAATACACAAGAAATACAAGTGTATTGCATTTGAAAGGATATACAGTACATTTGCCCAATGCGTTTTCTTTATTTTCATGACTATTCACTGAAGGCATCAAAACTATGAATGAACACATGTGGACTTATGTACTTAACAAAAAAAGGTGAAATAACTGAAAACATGTTTTATATTCTAGTTTCTTCAAAATAGCCACCCTTTGCTCTGGTTACTTTTTTGCACACTCTTGGCATTCTCTCGATGAGCTTCAAGAGGTAGTCACCTGAAATGGTTTTCACTTCGCAGGTGTGCTTGAAGCTCATCGAGAGAATGCCAAGAGTGTGTAAAGCAGTAATCAGAGCAAAGGGTGGTTATTTTGAAGAAACTAGAATATAAAACATGTTGTTATTTCACCTTTTTTTTGTTAAGTACATAACTCCACATGTGTTCATTCATAGTTTTGATGCCTTCAGTGACAATCTACAATGTAAATAGTCATGAAAATAAAGAAAACGCATTGAATGAGGAGAAGGTGTGTCCAAACTTTTTGGCCTGTACTGTACATGCATTATTATTATGTATAATCATTAAATTAAAGGTTCATTTGGATTTTGATCTCATAAAAATCATGGCAATATCGTTAATCGGCAATAATTTGTTGGTCAATATATTGTCAAGCAACATTTTTTATCAGCCCAGGCCTACTTCTAAGCACTGGGAAAGATTAGCAGTGGTCCAGCTTCTACAGTTTTCCAGCTGAAGTCAACAAGGTCCTTCAATGGTGCTACTGGGGCTTGCTCCTCACCCACAGCTAGGCTGCCTGAAGTGTGCCAAGGCGGTCTGTCGCTTCGCTGCATTCCGAACCGGCGGTGTCCTTCTCGTTTGGTGCTGATGCTGTCCAGTCTAGGCCGAGCCAGTCTAAAGGGAAGGCAGCGGCTCCCGGCGTCTACTGTTCTACCCCACTACTCTTATTTTGGAAGATATCTTGACTTGAGGAATAGCCTTTTCTTCAGAGCCATTTCTCGCTACTGCTATCTTTGAGCCTTATTGACCAGCCTTCCCTCTTCAGTAATTCGGCTCAAATCCTCCATGTTAGATCTAAGGATTTTGAAGTCCTATAATAGTATAGGATTTGATATACAGTATATAGCGTTTTTTTCTAGTGACCCAAAGCGCATTACACTGAGAAGCCGTTATGAAGTACATTCAGTCCATATTTGTAACCACAGCTGCCCTGGAAACACGGCTTCGATCTCTCCGGCCGCCACCAGACATTCATTCACATTCATACACCAGAGTGGGCAAGGTGAGTGAAGTCTCCTGACCAAAGACAACAGCAGTGACTAGGATGGCAGAAGTGGCATTCATACCAGGAACCTCAAGTCTCTGGACAGCTACTCTGCCATTTGAGCCACGTCGACCATTCGTCAGTCTGCTGGAAGAGGTAAATGCTGTACTTGTATCATTACATTACTTCATAAAACTTCTGTAGTCGCAGTTGTATGGTTTTTCAAACAATACGTTTCACCTAAAAGTTTGCTTTTAATGCATGTTACATGTTAAAATTGTGCTGTTTAGATTAAATTGATTTCAATTCATTTGAATTCAGAGCTCTGTCACAGGACCAGTTGAGCTTGTAAATTGAGGTACTACAAACCTCGTTTCCATATGAGTTGGGAAATTGTGTTAGATGTAAATATAAACGGAATACAATGATTTGCAAATCATTTTCAACCCATATTAAGTTGAATATTCTACAAAGACAACATATTTGATGTTCAAACTGATAAACATTTTTTTTTTGCAAATAATCATTAACTTTAGAATTTGATGCCAGCAACACATGACAAAGAAGTTGGGAAAGGTGGCAATAAATACTGATAAAGTTGAGGAATGCTCATCAAACACTTATTTGAAACATCCCACAGGTGTGCAGGCTAATTGGGAACAGGTGGGTGCCATGATTGGGTATAAAAGTAGATTCCATGAAATGCTCAGTCATTCACAAACAAGGATAGGGCGAAGGTCACCACTTTGTCAACAAATGTGTGAGTAAATTGTTGAACAGTTTAAGAACAACGTTTCTCAAAGTGCAATTGCAAGAAATTTAGGGATTTCAACATCTACGGTCCATAATATCATCAAAAGGTTCGGAGAATCTGGAGAAATCACTCCACGTAAGCGGCATGGCCGGAAACCAACATTGAATGACCGTGACCTTCGATCCCTCAGACGGCACTGTATCAAAAACCGACATCAAGGATATCACCACATGGGCTCAGAAACACTTCAGAAAACCACTGTCACTAAATACAGTTCGTCGCTACATCTGTAAGTGCAAGTTAAAGCTCTACTATGCAAAGCGAAAGCCATTTATCAACAACATCCAGAAACGCCGCCGGCTTCTCTGGGCCCGAGATCATCTAAGATGGACTCATGCAAAGTGGAAAAGTGTTCTGTGGTCTGACGAGAATTGTTTTTGGAAATATTCGACATCGTGTCATCCGGACCAAAGGGGAAGCGAACCATCCAGACTGTTATCGACGCAAAGTTCAAAAGCCAGCATCTGTGATGGTATGGGGGTGCATTAGTGCCCAAGGCATGGGTAACTTACACATCTGTGAAGGCACCATTAATGCTGAGAGGTACATACAGGTTTTGGAACAACATATGCCGCCATCTAAGCGCAGTCTTTTTCATGGACGCCCCTGCTTATTTCAGCAAGACAATGACAAGCCACATTCAGTACGTGATACAACAGCGTGGCTTCGTAAAAATAGAGTGCGGGTACTATCCTGGCCCGCCTGCAGTCCAGACTTGTCTCCCATCGAAAATGTGTGGCGCATTATGAAGCGTAAAATACGACAGCGGAGACATCAAACGACTGAAGCTCTACATAAAACAAGAATGGGAAAGAATTCCACTTTCAAAGCTTCAACAATGAGTTCCCTCAGTTCCCAATTGTTTATTGAGTGTTGTTAAAAGAAAAGGTGATGTAACACAGTGGTGAACATGCCCTTTCCCAACTACTTTGGCACGTGTTGCAGACATGAAATTCTAAGTTAATTATTATTTGCAAAAAAAAAAATAAAGTTTATGAGTTTGAACGTCAAATATCTTGTCTTTGTAGTGCATTCAATTGAATATGGGTTGAAAAGGATTTGCAAATCATTGTATTCCGTTTATATTTACATCTAACACAATTTCCCAACTCATATGGAAACGGGGTTTGTACTAGTACTTTATAGTGCCTGGTTTTGTATCAATAGCAACGAGAGCACGAGACACGTTAAACCAGGGGTGTCCAAACTTTTTGACATGGGGGCTCAAAAAAATTGAGAAATCAAGACTAATTTAGTGCAAAGAAACGTAGTGAGTGACAAATCTGCTTAACCAACAAGTAGTTATGGGTACAAAAGTATGTATGTTTTGTACCCAAGTAAGAAGCCATTTGCACCAACAGGTGCGTTTTTGGGCGCATTTTGTCAAACTGCTGCATTGCAGGTAACCTTTTAATGAGTGCACATCCATTTGCAGACCTATAGATGCCAGACCAGATTTACTTTTTTTCTCTTACCTCTCGTCCAGTCAGGACGTGACGCGCCAGCTTCACCTTGGCAAAATTCCCCTTTCCGATGGTCTTGAGGAGGCGGTAATTCCCGATGTGGGGGTGCTCCTCCGTGGAGGTGAAGGAGTTGCGACATCGCGGCAAGCTGTGGCGACTCGCAGACTTGGTCGGGGGAACTGGAGGCTCTGCGAAGCCATCCACTGACGAGTGCTGCAAGAAAGAAAGAAAAAAAAACGAATGAGATTAGAAACATCCATTTATAGCAGTGGACAAAAAAAAAAAAAAAAAAAAAATTTAATTTTTTTAATTAAATCAACCTAAAAACACAATATATACACTATATATCAATGTATATCAATACAGTCTGCAGGGATACAGTCCATAAGCACACATGATTGTATTTCTTTATAAAAAAAATAAAAATAAAAATAAACCCCCCCCCGGTCCGCGGGACAAATTTTCAAGCATTGACCGGTCCGCAGCTACAAAAAGGTTGGGGACCACTGATTTAGAGGTTTCAATTTCTAGAGTCAAATATATATATGTGTTTATACAATGAGCATGTGCAGTATGTATTGAGGACAGAAATAAACTAAATTTGAACCCGAGACAGCTTCTTTACGTTTGTGATTTTTTTGTACATTTGTGGATAAGTGCAATACATAAAAAGTCAAAATAATGACACCCCAGAATGCTAAAAAACTGTGATAACAAACATAAACCCAATTATGAAAATTACTATCATACACATGTACATGTGCAGGCTACTCAGTATAATATGGCTAATGAGTTGCGTGATATAAACTATATACGATATAAATGATGTTTATGCGGGGGTCGTTCTCCCAAGATGCAGCAGGATCTCCGGAGGCAAGGTGCAGGTAAGGAAATGATTTAATGTCCATAAATCAGACAGAATACAAACAAAAGCAACACGTGCCGAATGCAATGTGTTTTATGGAAGCAAATAAGACAGCCAGACCGAGTGTGGCGAAAGGCAGGAACAAATAGCTCTCTGATTAGTGCCCGAGGGCAGATGAGCGTCCCGAACACTAATCAGAGGCAGGTGAAAATATAATCAGCACCCATGACAACCAAGAAACACAAACCCAGGGGTGCTGAAACAGAACTAAGGGAGTCTTAAACTAAAACAAAACATGATCCGGGCAACGGATCATCACACTTTCAGTACTATCGCTATATCGTGATAATGCATATTGATTAGGGCTGGGCTATATGGCCAAAAGCTATATCACGATATACGTTTTTTATATTTATCGATATCGATAATTATTTATACTTTTTCTGACTTAGTTAAGCCTGCCAATAAATACAGTAAAACAATTTCCAACTTACCGACAGTGCTATTCGTCAGTGGATAGATTGTCTGGGAGCCACGTAGGATGAGCGTGGTAAGATATATTTTATTACAAAGGTAATAAAATAAAGTAAATTTGAAGGTGTTTGTCGATTTGAGACACTAGATGGCAGCAGTGTATAATCTATTAAAGACTACACAAAGTAGTTTGGGAAGCTACTCAAAAACCGACACATAGGAAGTGACAGGGTGTTGCCGCACTGTCTGCATTAAAAACCAACAAAACTTAAGACAAGTTTCTGTTATTGAGTTGATATATCAATCAATCAATCAATGTTTATCTATATAGCCCTTAATCACAAGTGTCTCAAAAGGGCTGCACAAGCCACAACAGCATCCTCGGCTCAGATCCCACATCAGGGCATGAAAAAACTCAACCCAAGATATCCCAGTTTCTCTTCTCACTCCAGGCAGAGAATCCACAGCAAGAAGACAGAAAGACAGTGCAACCACACTAGTGTTATGAGAGTAGCCTGTGTGTGTGTGTGTGCTCCTTTAAGAATGGCAGTGTGTTGGGTGAATGACGTGAGTGGAAGAGTTAGCATGCAGCGGTAGTGGCGAATGTGTGGGGTTGTGTCCTGCAGAAATAAGAATGAAGCGACCAAATTGTCACGAATCGGTGGCCTAGTCATTCCGACTGGAGAGCGCAGCTTTGCAGACCCATTGTTGGGTAAAGTGAAGGGTGTTACCCCCGACAAAAACATCAGCCCAGAAGATAACGTCACCCTTAATCTCCTCGACTACAATCTGCTGGTGTACCTTAGTTGATAATTTTATGGGATTGGCTGTTAGCGTGTCCCTCCCATTGCTCAGTGAATACTGATAACCGTGACACTTCCTGTTTCCTGTTTGCTGGGTTCCCAAAGCCCGAGTGACTTCATGAAACTAATCTTGCTTAATAATTTCTGGTTTCTTCCCACCAAAAAACATGAATATATATCGTGTATTTCTTTGAACGCATGTTATATATATGTGTAGGGATGTCCCGATCCGATATTTGGATCGGATCGGCTGCCGATATTTGCCAAAAATTGCGTATCGGCAAGGCATGGGAAAATGCCGATCCAGATCCAGTTTAAAAAAAAACTCCGGTCCGTGTTTTTCAACGCACCGATTTAAATAATACATTCCACTTTTCTGCTGCTCCCTAATTTCCGTTCCGCATTTTCCAGCACACCTTCAACACATCCACAGGTCTGTGAATTCTCACGCAGTTGCTTTTAGCTGCTGGCAGTACACGACAGGCTCTTCTCACTCTTTCCTGTGTCTCCCTCTCACAGACAGCAAGTGCACCTTCTTACACACGTCACATACTGTCACGTCATACGTCACATACGTATACGTCCTCCCCGAGCAGAGAGGTAGCAGCATGGCTAACGTTAGCTGTGATGCTAGCGCAGCCGTGCGAGCAACGCTCCCTCTAAGGTGCTCGCCTGTGCAATTGCGCACTGTTTAAGCGTCCTATGCGCATAGCAAATCTATGCCACGCACAAAATCAAATAAAAAAATAAGCGCATAACAATTTTCGACACACGGACACGACAGAGAAAACAGTTTTCGTCATCATTGTTCAAATATTATAACTTCTGTCGAGACGCTTATCTCCGTTCGGTGCCACACGTCCACACCATCAAAATGCCGAGGCAAAAATTTCCAGATCAACACCGTATGAAAAAATTAGTGATTTTTTTTGTTGTGATTTCCTTCTCTGCATGAAAGTTTAAAAGTAGCATATATTAATGCAGTATGAAGAAGAATGTTTTAATGTAGACATGCAAGCCTTGAAAGAAAATGTTGAAAATCAAGACTACATTTCCTGCAAATGGGTGCATTTCTACCCTATATTTTAGCTTTAGATTTATTCTCATATCAAACTCTTTTGGCTGTCTTTTTGACACTTACATCCGGCGCCCCCCTCCACACCCTGGATTATAAATAATGTAAATAATTCAATGTGACTATCTTGTGTGATGACTGTATTATGATGATAGTATATATCTGATAGTATATATCTGTATCATGAATCAATTTAAGTGGACCCCAAGTTGAAAAACTTATTCGGGTGTTACCATTTAGTGGGACGGCGTGGCGCAGTGGGAGAGTGGCCGTGCGCGACCCGAGGGTCCCTTGTTCAATCCCCACCTACTACCAACCTCGTCATGTCCGTTGTGTCCTGAGCAAGACACTTCACCCTTGCTCCTGATGGGTGCTGGTTAGCGCCTTGCATGGCAGCTCCCTCCATCAGTGTGTGAATGTGTGTGTGAATGGGTAAATGTGGAAGTAGTGTCAAAGCGCTTTGAGTACCTTGAAGGTAGAAAAGCGCTATACAAGTACAACCCATTTATCATTTATTTATTTAATTGTACGGAATATGTACTTCACTGTGCAACCTACTAATAAAAGTCTCAATCAATCAATCAAAACACATAGAATCATCATACTGCTGTGATTATATGCATCAAGTGTTCATTCAAGGCTAAGGCAAAATATCGAGCTATATATTGTGTATCGCAATATAGCCTTAAAATATCACAATATTAAAAAAAGGCCATATCGCCCAGCCCTAGTTTCAATGATGCCATTTCTGTTTGTCATGTATAATTTTGTCTATTTTGTGTTTATCCTTGAATAAACAGGTCAGTTTCTTGTTACCAACCATTGTGTATTATTCAAACTCACCTAATTCAGCTGGCTAGTTGTTATCAAGAGTACTAAAACCCTTTTCAACATGATTCTGACAACTAAGTAGGCTAAATAACTTTAAACTTTAATACATGCTCGGATAAGCCAGTATCGGTCAGTATCGGTATCGGATCGGAAGTGCAAAAACAATATCGGTATCGGATCGGAAGTGCAAAAACCTGGTTTGGGACATCCCTATCGTATGCATGTTCTAAATAAACTGAAACTTAACTGAACTGAGTGTTCTGTAATGGTTGGGTTTCATTATTTTGCTTAGTCTTGGTTGATTGAAATCCTGCAGTTGCACGAGCAAAGCGTGCAAAGGTTAATTGTGAACAATTCTTAAGCGTGTATTTGTACCGTTGTTTACACGCAGGAGCATTCAAATCTAATGAGAAGAGTCACATGACCTCCCCTCCCTCTGTGACATGCTGACCTCCTGAACTTATCAGCTCACATCTTATCAGCACCGTGCCATGACGCTTAATTCATTTCCAAGCTCCTGAAAATGCCCGAAAGATTCCGGCGTATCGTCTGGGTATGTGTGAGTTGCAACAATATCAGACATAAGAGCGGCAACGTGACGGCACGTGAAGGTGAATTAGCGGCAGCTGGCACCGTCCTTGCTGGCGCACACAACAGCTGCCAAAGTCAGTCCAGGTCAGAAATCCCAGTGATCCTCAACTCCTACTGGACGCCACACCCAAACAGAGGGCAAAGGATAAAGCACGCGGTGCGGTAACCCAGGCCGGCTCGGCTCCCGTTTCACACGGGGAAACACTACACCCTGCAGGGTGTGCGCCGCCTCCACGGCCCGACATGTCGACGTCCCATGACTCACCGGGGCGATTGGGTGTGTTGGACTGAGACATCCCCTGGATCTCCATACTGGATTATCCACATCCCCTGCTCCTTATCAACTTTATCCTTTAACAAGCCACATGCACGAGTGTGATTGAACACTTGGCCTCCTCCCAAGCGCTCTGAATGAGCGAAAACGAGGAAGCGAGACAGGTTCTTCTTGACGGTTTGGTGCGTCACACGGTGAATACACAAGATTTACTCCCTGTGAACTCCCAGATGCACAAAAAGATAGAAAGGAGTCGATGTAATGTCTTCACGGAAGTCTGACACACAAACAAGACACTCAGCCGCGCTAAAAGCCTCCCTAGTCCCTCTTGAGTAATAAGATGTTATGCAATGCAAAGTTAGCGAGTGGGCCTGGGGCTGCAAGCTGGAGCCCAAGTCAGGCCGGCCTGGAGAGCAATGAGCGAGCACCAATTTAATGCACTAGCAAGTGTTAAACAGAGAAAATGGCTGGCGTGACCTTTTAAATAATGCTTGAACCACACTGGGTTCACACAACTCTGAGGCTTCTTAATCAGATTTTTAAGCCTTTTCAGTGCTACCAAAGCAGTGGTTAGTAATATTACACTTTACACAAAAATGTTCCATAAACGAGAACTCCCATCGTATAAAGCACAGGTGTCAAACTCAAGGCGAGACACATCATTTTAACCTTATTTATATGTGGCCTGCATAAGGCCAGAAATAATAAAAGCACTTTCTTTCTTTTCAAAAATTTGTACTGCATGCAACTTCATCTGTTCTACACTTCAATGTTATCTGATCATGCGACATCTATTGGTGGGGTTATTAAAAATAAATACTTAAATAGCAAGTTAATACTAATAATTAGGAATGCTCCGATCGAGCTAACTGTTTTAATGACATTCAGACTTTACTTAAACCATTAACGGAGCAGCATATCCTCATCCGGAAACAACAACACCGGAAAAGTGTCCCGTGAAAAACTATCTGACCGAAACTCTCTAATAACTAAAGTTCCTTGGGTGAATAATATAAACTCACTACACCGGTATGTTTTAGCGCTTTCATTGATTGATTGATTGATTGAGACTTTTATTAGTAGATTGCACAGTACAGTACATATTCCGTACAATTGACCACTAAATGGTAACACCCGAATACGTTTTTCAACTTGTTTAAGTCGGGGTCCACGTTAATCAATTCAGTTTACTGACAGATATAAGTAAGAACGTTACACTACTTTATATTAAAAATAGCAACAGCGGAGGATGAATGTCCCATAACAAGAAGATAGACAAAAAGAAGAATCTTATCGACTACGGCGTCGCTACAAACTACAAAGGCGGAGGCGCACAATTTTTCAGGACTTGCGCAGATCAGCAGATACCAGAAGGTAAGAAAAGTTGCTTTTGCGAAACAAAACGCCAGATACAAATCCCGTTTCCATATGAGTTGGGGAATTGTGTTAGATGTAAATATAAATGGAATACAATGATTTGCAAATCCTTTTCAACCCATATTCAGTTGAATGCACTACAAAGACAAGATATTTGATGTTCAAACTCATACTTTTTTTTTTTTGCAAAGAATAATTAACTTAGAATTTCATGGCTGCAACACGTGCCAAAGTAGTTGGTAAAGGGCATGTTCACCACTGTGTTACATCACCTTTTCTTTTAACAACACTCAATAAACGATTGGGAACTAAGGAAACTAATTGTTGAAGCTTTGAAAGTGGAATTCTTTCCCATTCGTGTTTTATGTAGAGCTTCAGTCGTTCAACAGTCCGGGGTCTCCGCTGTCGTATTTTACGCTTCATAATGCGCCACACATTTTCGATGGGAGACAGGTCTGGACTGCAGGCGGTCCAGGAAAGTACCCGCACTCTTTTTTTACGAAGCCAAGCTGTTGTAACACATGCTGAATGTGGCTTGGCATTGTCTTGCTGAAATAGACAGGGGCGTCCATGAAAAAGACGGCGCTTAGATGGCAGCATATGTTGTTCCAAAACCTGTATGTACCTTTCAGCATTAATGGTGCCTTCACAGATGTGTAAGTTACCCATGCCTTGGGCACTAATGCACCCCCATACCATCACAGATGCTGGCTTTTGAACTTTGCGTCGATAACAGTCTCGATGGTTCGCTTCCCCTTTGGTCCGGATGACACGATGTCGAATATTTCCAAAAACAATTTGAAATGTGGACTCGTCAGACCACAGAACACTTTTCCACTTTGCATGAGTCCATCTTAGATGATCTCGGGCCCAGAGAAGCCGGTGGCGTTTCTGGATGTTGTTGATAAATGGCTTTTGCTTTGCATAGTAGAGCTTTAACTTTCACTTACAGATGTACCGACGAACTGTATTTAGTGACAGTGGTTTTCTGAAGTGTTCCTGAGCCCATGTGGTGATATCCTTTAGAGATTGATGTCGGTTTTTGATACAGTGCCGTCTGAGGGATTGAAGGTCACGGTCATTCAATGTTGGTTTCCGGCCATGCCGCTTACGTGGAGGGATTTCTCCAGATTCTCTGAACCTTTTGATGATATTATGGACCGTAGATGTTGAAATCCCTAAATTTCTTGCAATTGCACTTTGAGAAACGTTGTTCTTAAACTGTTTGACTATTTGCTCACGCAGTTGTGGACAAAGGGGTGTACCTCGCCCCATCCTTTCTTGTGAAAGACTGAGCATTTTTTGGGAAGCTGATTTTATACCCAATCATGGCACCTACCTGTTCCCAATTAGCCTGCACACCTGTGGGGTGTTCCAAATAAGTGTTTGATGAGCATTCCTCAACTTTATCAGTATTTATTGCCACCTTTCCCAACTTCTTTGTCACGTGTTGCTGGCATCAAATTCTAAAGTTAATGATTATTTGCAAAAAAAAAATGTTTATCAGTTTGTAGCATATTCAACTGAATAAGGGTTGAAAATGATTTGCAAATCATTGTATTCCGTTTATATTTACATCTAACACAATTTCCCAACTCATATGGAAACGGGGTTTGTAGTATGTCTTACCTTATACCCACACCATAATAATACTCGTATGTTGAAGCACATCAAGCGGTGCGGCTTCATAGCTTACCAAAGCCGTACTAAAACATTTTGATAGATTTTTGAGCGCCGTGTGTAATGTTCTATATTTTCAATGGAACATATCAAATGTTGGTGTTGTTTACTTGAGTCATATTGCCGTCATAGTGCAGTCTACATGTATCTCTTATGTTTGACTGTCATCTACTGGTCACACTTATCATTACACCATGTACCAAATAAAACTGCTTCGATGTCGGTAAGCAAAACCAGATTTATTCCGTACAATAGGTGCACCAGGTTAAAAGGCGCACTGTCGGGTTTTGTGACAAAAAAAAGGATTTTAAGTGCACCTTATAGTCCGGAAAATACGGTATGTGATCGGCCATTGCCGATTTATGCGTTTTAATGCTGATCACAAACACCGATCCTGTCGGACTGACACTGTTTATTTCCGGCCCCCTAGCTAACAAGCTAGCAGCTAATTTTGTAATCTCCATAAACAGTGTGGAGCTGCTCCCCTAAACTTAACTAATAATAATCCCTTACATTACAGTAAATAAACTGCTTTTTTATATTTTAAAAGGAGCCATATGTAAGAATTACATGTCAAGGCATTATTAAATGGGCCTGATATGTCAAAAGGCATTAATAAATCATGTTGTTTTCGAATACCTTTAAAACTAATAAGAGTAGTTCAGCCGGGATATGCTCATTTCAAAATTAGATTTACAGCCCCGAAATCTTGTTATTGTTTTCATTTCGATGTCCCGTCCTTTACTGTTTGACCAATTAGAAAGTCTGTGAGTGTATCACATACAGGTTGCCATCTTCGTCTAGCTACTGCCACTGGTAGTTACTAAACATGTCAGACCTTAGTAAATCTAAAATGCCTCGTAACAATTCTCAACTTACTCATGACAAAGCCAGGAACAAAACGAGGATTTGTATCGGGGATGCCTTTGAAAGATGGAGACAATTGAAGGCAGAGAAGATTTTTTCATCTGACGCCAAACTTGATCATTTCCTCCTTGATAGGTAAGTAAGTGGAAATGGACATTTGGTATGTAAAGTATATTGTCCAATACAGTCTATGATCTTGTCTAACAAAGCTCGTACGTTCGTGCAACGAATGCAACGCCTGCTAGCCCGGTCAATGGGAGCATACAGTACATATAGCCCAGTTCGATGACACATCTACATATAGGCTAACGGGGCAAATATATGCCCGTTAGCCTGTATGTCGATGTGTGATTGAACTGACAGGGCAAAATATATTTTGCACAAATTAAACGTATGTGGATATGGGTAGCGTCAGGGCCTATTTCGTTCTCAATATGCTGATACGCTGAGGAAATGGGTTCCAACATTAGAACGGCTGTCACAGCAAGAAGATAAAATAATTCCTCATTCGTGTTTGCATATTGTGGACTACATGTGCCAAGTTATATGGCAATCTGAAACGTTTGAAACAGTAGCCTACAGGCATACCTTGGTAAAATGTCTCCTCTTTCGTTTTGGGCGTACCTTAGGCTGCTAAGCATGTTCTACTTATTTTCACCAGTATAACCATTGCTAGCGTAGGTTTTAGTTTGTGTTAGTCTTTTTCTGATAGTACTGACAATAACCATATGATTGGCATTTGTTGTGATATTATACGCAGGCATGACGTACTTCTTCCTGAAAATAGCCTAATTTCTGTGTAAAATGTGTTGGTTAGAGATTTGTTATTGACAAAACGCTTGACTTATCAGCTGTTATGGTCCGAGCACCTCAACCCCTTGTAAGAGGCAGTGGAAGTTTGAAGTTTTGAAGTTCCTTGCAGTCGATTGAGCTGGATTGGGCTGCATATCTGGCAACCTCAATCAGGGGACTGCAGAATTTTGACCATGATTGCAGTACCATTTCTAGCCAGATACATATGGCTCCTTTAAGTATCATTATGACGTATCATTATCACTGAGGGGCGATGCTAATAGCTAAGCTAACTACTAAGATAGCTTGAAACACCAATAAATAAGTGCTGAGTTAGGTTTAAGAAGTGTAGATGGAAACGTGTTACAGCAGAAGGTAATCAGTTATTACCAGGAAATTACCAAGTACATTAATAAGAGTTTAGAGAGAGGATAATACAACAACTTTTGGGGTGTCAGCATTGTCGCAGTCGGTACACGACATGTAAGAGGAGAGTGTATCGATCCATAAATTGGTGGAGTCGATACCAGAGGTAGCATCAGTATATAATCGATACAAGAGTATAATTACATAAAAAATTTTTTTTTCTCAATCATTTTGTTTTCATTTTTGTAAATGTTTACAAATTCGGGGAATATTTACCTGGACACATGACTTTGAGGACACAAACCAAGAGATTTAAATGAGTAACAGTCATTTTTGCTTTTGTTTAGTTATTGTGTTTTATTAATTAATTGTTTTGATTAAACATTTGTTAGTAATAAGAAAGAATAAGGAACTAGTTGAAATACTGTGTTGATATTGTTAAACTGCCAATAGTTCTCACCATAAATAAATAGAAAAATGTACACTTAATACAAGTGATTGTATCGGTATTGGCGTCGGCTGATCGTACTCATGGATGATCGGAATCTGCAGCATAAACCCTGATTGGAACATCCCTAATAATAATACATTTTTATTTCTGGAATCTCAAAGTGCTACACAGTGCAGAGGAGACAAGCAAGAGACAATTAAATTGTGATTAAAAGTTATCCATCAATCTGTTTTTAATAACATATAAATAATATAATGATCAAAATGAGTTATTTATATTCATATAGATTAACTGTTTCAAGCGACCCTCTGATAGCAGTCATAAAACCAAGTTTGACATCCCTGGTATAGAGGATCTTTGACTGACATTTGTGAAATTGGTCCTGAAAAAAAACTGAGAATCTTTGACTAGTGTTTATACAGCAGAACCTTCAAATCAGCAGAGCACTCGTGTGATATAGAGGATCTTTGACAGGCGTAAACATTTTGATTTGTGTTTTCATTCATGACTATATATATAAATTATGACTACATATAATTGCCATTTGGTGAGGAAAAATGACAAAGTATGGCACAGCCTTGCATTGACATTTATACAAAATGAGATTAATAGTAAAAGGAGAATTATGGTTCTCTAGGCCCTTTCTGAAAATACGCCCCACCCAGAACTATTTAGATAAATAATTGACCAGTGGTTTTTGAAATGTGTGGCTGTTAGATGCCAGAAGACTCCAGGGGAGGTGCAGCAGCCTGACAACTATAAAGAAAAAATATATTTTCACACCTGCAGTGCTCAGCTAACTTCAGTTACATTGAAGGGCAGTTGCCTGGAGCCCTCAAAAGTCTCATAAAGACAGTAAATAAAGTTTACTTCTATTTAAAACAAGTATTTATTTATTTTCGTCTTAATAAATGCGCTTAATGATACATCAAAATCATTGTTTCCAGAGTTGCCAGTTCCTTCTCAGGCAATGAACTAATCCATGTTACTGAGCATGTGCAGACTTGAATCAGGAAAATGTTCTGGCAAGGTTTGAAAGAGGTTTGCCCAGGAGAAAGCGAGAACAAAACAAACAGTTTTTACCCGTTTCCCACTGACACCTAAAGTAGGGGCTCTACACCAGCACCAGTCAGCTTTGCCAGATGTGAGTGACACTTTTCAACACAAGTATGTGATTACTGGGGCGCTCCAAATGGTAAACTTTTGTAACCGAAGGTCTGGCAAGATGCAGTGCAAGCTGGGCAGAAAAGTAAGCAGGCGGGCAGAAACTCGAGGCAAGTCTCTCGTTCCAACACGCCCACCGTCATTCGCTCTCTTTTTCCCACCAGTCACACACTTCCAGCCTTTACAATAATAGTGCTACAAAAATATATTGTATAAAAAAATGTTTTAAATGGGATGGAGTGGCGCTGTTCGATTCGATTCTTGGGGTTAACGATTCGATTCAGAATTGATTCTTGTTTCAAAACGATTATTGATTCAAAATCCATACTCTTTAAAGGGGAACATTATCACAATTTCAGAAGGGTTAAAACCATTAAAAATCAGTTCCCAGTGGCTTATTTTATTTTTCAAAGTTTTTTTCAAAATTTTACCCATCCCGCAATATCCCTAAAAAAAGCTTCAAAGTGCCTGATTTTAACCATCGTTATAAACACCCGTCCATTTTCCTGTGACGTCACACAGTGATGCCAATACAAACAAACATGGCGCATAGAACAGCAAGGTATAGCGACATTAGCTCGGATTCAGACTCGGATTTCAGCGGCTTAAGCGATTCAACAGATTACGCATGTATTGAAACGGATGGTTGTAATGTGGAAGCAGGTAGCGAAAACGAAATTGAAGAAGAAATTGAAGCTATTGAGCCATATCGGTTTGAACCGTATGCAAGCAAAACCGACGAAAACGACACGGTATGTGTTTGTTTGGCATTAAAGGAAACTAACAACTATGAACTAGGTTTACAGCATATGAAATACATTTGGCAACAACATGCACTTTGAGAGTGCAGACAGCCCAGTTTTCATCAATTAATATATTCTGTAGACATACCCTCATCCGCTCTCTTTTCCTGAAAGCTGATCTGTCCAGTCCAGTTGGAAATGCATCTGCTTTGAGTGTCGCAGGATATCCACACATTCTTGCCATCTCTGTCGTAGCATAGCTTTCGTCGGTAAAGTGTGCGGAACAAACGTCCAATTTCTTGCCACTTTCGCATCTTTGGGCCACTGGTGCAACTTGAATCTGTCCCTGTTCGTGTTGTTACACCCTCCGACAACACACCGACGAGGCATGATGTCTCCAAGGTACGGAAAACAGTCGAAAAAACGGAAAATAACAGAGCTGATTTGACTCGGTGTTTGTAATGTGTTTGAGAAAATGGCGGATTGCTTCCCGATGTGACGTCACATTGTGACGTCATCGCTCCGAGAGCGAATAGTAGAAAGGCGTTTAATTCGCCAAAATTCACCCATTTAGAGTTCGGAAATCGGTTAAAAAAATATATGGTCTTTTTTCTGCAACATCAAGGTATATATTGACGCTTACATAGGTCTGGTGATAATGTTCCCCTTTAATAACTATGGGTACCAGTTCTATGATTAACTACATTCCTCCATAAAATATATAAACAGCTGTGATAAATGTGTATATTACGTGAAAGAAAACTGGTTTTGTTTAAAACAATTCTACCCAAACATTTAATCAAGTCAAATACAAATAAGGCAACAAGAGGAGTATCCAACACTTCTCTTTTCTAAAGAGTATCAACAAAAAATATGATTTGCCTTTTCTAATAAAAGACATATTAGAAAAAAATGGTTTTAAATTATATATATATATATATATATATATATATATATATATATATATATATATATATATATATATATATATATGGTCTGCAACTAATGATTAATTTGATAATCGATTAATCTGTCGATTATTACTTCGATTAATCAATTAATAATCGGATAAAAGAGACAAACTACATTTCTATCCTTTCCAGTATTTTATTGAAAAAAAAACAGCATACTGGCGCCATGTTCTTTCAACTTGCCAAATAAAACAAGGAAAATGTTACAAAAATGCACACTTTTGATACCCCTGCTATAGATAATAAAAAATTAAATCTGATAAATCTATGGATAAAAAGCAGAGCCTGACGACGCATGCGCGTTTATCACAACTCTCTTGCTCTCTCTGTCTCTGCCCCTCCCTCATGAATGCTGCTGTAACCACAATTTGTTTTGTTTTTAACCTTCTTAAACCTGAACGTACATTGAAAATACACGCAACCCTAACTCAAAATGCCGGACATTTGAGGCATTTAAGAAACTCCGCCCGGACAGTCCCGCAAAAGAGGACATGTCCTGTGAAAAGAGGACGTATGTTCACCGGACATGTCCTCTTTTGCTAGCATGCTAGCAGTTAACGGGCTACGATAGACTGACAATACGTGCTCTTTTCACCGGATATGTCCTCTTTTGCGGAGCTGTCAGGGCGGAGTTTCTTAAATGCCTCAAATGTCCGGCATTTTGAGTATTGTTTCCACAACGTGCAGTACGCTACTTAATATGTCCGTGTGGAAACTCGTTCGGTTCACCTCCGCACCGAACCGAAACCCCTGTACCGAAACGGTTCGATACAAATACACTACCGTTACACCCCTATTATTTTGATTATTGTTTCTCAGCTGTTTGTAAATGTTGCAGTTTATAAATAAAGGTTAAAAAAATTTAAAAATTTTGCCTCAGCGCATGCGCATAGCATAGATCCAACGAATCGATGACTAAATTAATCGCCAACTATTTTTATAATCGATTTTAATCGGTTAGTTGTTGCAGCCCTACTATATATATATATACTAGGGGTGTAACGGTACGTGTTTTGTATTGAACCGTTTCGGTACGGGGGTGTACCGAACGAGTTTCTAAGCTAAAGTTTTAACAAGCTGCTTTGCTTCTTCTGCCTCTGTCTCAGCACCCAGCATTGTCCCACCCACACAACCATCTGATTGGTTACACAAAAAGCGGTAACAGCCAATCAGCAGTGCGTATTCAGAGCGCATGTCGTCGAGCAGATAGGTGTTTAGCAGGTGAGCATCAGGCAGCGGACTCTCCCCAAATTAAAATAAACACCTCCCAGTCAACTACTAGTAACATCACTAATGAGCCTGTTTACGTTCTAGAAACTTAAACTGCAGCTCAGCTTGCTCGCAGTCCTGGCTTGAAGTGAAGGCTGATTAGCTTTTAGCGTAACGTTAGCTCATTTTGCGGTGCGTGTGCGTGTGTGTGTGCATGTGTGTAGTCTCTCCTATTGCTATTGTACTATTTTTCCAGCTATAGTTACATTAATCATTAGTAATGGAGCAGCCTAGTTTTGAATGGCAGGGTCCCTGCTATCACATGTTGATAAAAATATAACATTTACATAATAACAATCAACTACAGGCTTCCCAAATGCTGTAATAAATTAAGCATGATGAGTTGACTTGAAACTGTTTAATGTTGCACTTTTTATATGTAGAAGAAAAGTTTTGTCATTTTATTTAATCTGAGCAACAACTTGAGGCAGTTTAATGTTGATTAATGTGGGCAGAATTATTATAGTGTTCCCAATGTTAAAAGGATAAAGCCATTGTTTACACATTTGGTAAATAAGTAGCCAAAAAATGTATATTTTGTTGTTTTCCTACTGTACCGAAAATGAACCGAACCGTGACCTCTGAACCGAGGTACGTACCGAACCGAAATTTTTGTGTACCGTTACACCCCTAATATATATATATATATATATATATATATATATATATATATATATATATATATATATATATATAGTACAGGCCAAACGTTTGGACACACCTTCTCATTCAATGTGTTTTCTTTATTTTCATGACTATTTACATTGTAGATTGTCACTGAAGGCATCAAAACTATGAATGAACACATGTGGAGTTATGTAATTACCAAAAAAGGTGAAATAACTGAAAACATGTTTTGTATTCTAGTTTCTTCAAAATAGCCACCCTTTGCTCTGATTACTTTTTCGCACACTCTTGGCATTCTCTCGATGAGCTTCAAGGTAGTCACCTGTAATGGTTTTCACTTCGCAGGTGTGCTAGAAGCTCATCGAGAGAATGCCAAGAGTGTGCAAAGCAGTTTTTCGGTAATTAAAAAATTAGACGGTATTACTAACCGTCGGGAATTTTATCGCAAATTATCATTATACCGTTTACCATTACATCCATTAACAGGTAAAAAGTCAAGGGCAGGTCACGGCATGTTGTTGCATGTTGGTCAATTTTTCAGGGCATTACGCAGTTAAATCAGAGCCTTGCTACAGTTGTACTGGCCACTAGAGGAGACTAGACCAATCAAAGCGTGTTGTTCAGTATCGTGGCCACTGATTGGCTCAGCCTCAGGATACATAACTCTATTGGATTAAAGGAGTGTAAAGGTGACTACAGGGTGTTATTGTATGTCTAGAGGGCTCCCCTAATGTCGAAAAACCTATTTAGAAGGTCGTAAACAGGTTTTTTTAAGCTCAAGCTTTTAAAATGTTTGATTTCTGATTCCTGCTCTGTGGCCTTGGTGTTAGAGTGTCTGCCCTGAGATCGTTAAACCCCGGCCGAGTCATACCAGACTATAAAAATGGGACCCATTACCTCCCTGCTTGGCACTTAGTATCAAGGGTTGGAATTGGGGGTTAAATCACCAAAATGATTCCTGAGCGCGGCCACCGCTGGTGCTCACTGCTCCCCTCAACTCCCAGGGGGTGGAACAAGGGGATGGGTCAAATGCAATTGTAATGGCCACTAGGGGAGACTAAACCAATCAAAGCGTGCTGTTCAGTATCGTGGCCACTGATTGGCTCAGCCTCAGGATGCATAACTATATTGGATTAAAGAGGAACATTATCACCAGACCTATGTAAGCGTCAATATATACCTTGATGTTGCAGAAAAAAAGACCATATATTTTTTTTAACCAATTTCCGAACTCTGAATGGGTGAATTTTGGCGAATCAAACGCCTTTCTAATATTCGCTCTCGGAGCGATGACGTGACGTCACATCGGGAAGCAATCCGCCATTTTCTCAAACACCGAGTCAAATCAGCTCTGTTATTTTCCGTTTTTTCGACTGTTTTCCGTACCTTGGAGACATCATGCCTCGTCGGTGTGTTGTCGGAGGGTGTAACAACACGAACAGGGACGGAGCTATTCAGGGACAAAGGACCTCGGTAGCACGGCAAGCAATGGCGGCAGTTTGTTCCCGCAGACGAGCGAGCTAAACCCCCTGGATGTCTTGGCTCACACCGTCCCTTATGCCACCGAAGATGATCAAGAGAAGAATATCGACCCTAGCTTCCCTGGCCTGCTGACATCAACTCCAAAACTGGACAGATCAGCTTTCAGGAAAAGAGCGCGGATGAGGGTATGTCTACAGAATATATTAATTGATGAAAATTGGGCTGTCTGCACTCTCAAAGTGCATGTTGTTGCCAAATGTATTTCATATGCTGTAAACCTAGTTCATAGTTGTTAGTTTCCTTTAATTCCAAACAAACACATACCAATCGTTGGTTAGAAGGCGATCGCCGAATTCGTCCTCGCTTTCTCCCGTGTCGCTGGCTGTCGTGTCGTTTTCGTCGGTTTCGCTTGCATACGGTTCAAACCGATATGGCTCAATAGCTTCAGTTTCTTCTTCAATTTCATTTTCGCTACCTGCCTCCACACTACAACCATTCGTATCAATACATGCGTAATCTGTTGAATCGCTTAAGCCGCTGAAATGCAAGTCTGAACCCGAGCTAATGTCGCTATAGCTTGCTGTTCTTTCCACCATGTTTGTTTGTATTCACTATGTGACGTCACAGGAAAATGGACGGGGGTTTATAACGATGGTTAAAATCAGGCACTTTGAAGCTTTTTTTAGGGATATTGCGTGATGGGTAAAATTTTGAAAAAAACTTCTAAAAATATAATAAGCCACTGGGAACTGATTTTTAATGGTTTTAACCATTCTGAAATTGTGATAATGTTCCCCTTTAAAAGAGGGTAAAGGTGACTAAAGGGTGTTATTTCATGTCTAGAGGGCTCCCCTAATGTCAAAAAACATGTTTAGAAGGTCGTAAACAGGGTTTTTTAAGCTCAAGCTTTAAAATTTTTTGATTTGTAATCAATTATTCCTATTGCACAGAAGTTAATTTACCAGGTTCATGTCAGCAATCAATTAACAGCAACACAAGTAGCACCAGTAGTTAATCCTATGATCAATGTTAATTACAAAACTAAATGTGGGCTACAAATAATAATGGAAGTATAAGTATTTGTGTATAGTATATTTTTGGTACAAATGTTTAACCAACACGTGTACAGGGATATTTCACGTCTTTACGATATATTGTATTTTAATTTTGCGAGGGAACTCTCCTGAAGGAATCAATAAAGTACTATCTATCTGTATTTGAACAGTGTTTATGTTGTGTACAAGGTGTATTTATAATATGTTGTGTAAAGGAATTTTCATATTTCTAGGAAGCTCATCTTGTATTTGACATTGTTTATAAAGTTAGGCGAAATAAGTGCTCAACCTCAGCCTAAACCCTTTCAGTCTGTAACATTGTACATTTTTGAATGTACAACTGTTTGTTTATGTAAAACTGTTTGTTTATTTTGTTGACCACTGACCGAAAAAATAATAAACTAATAAAAAATGTAATGAAAAAAAGGAGAGACTGTAAACATTAAAAAATCAAGCATATTTAGGCACTTTCAGGCACCCTGAAACACTATGACTCAAATCTTTATCAACCAATTCAAGCACCAATGGAATCCCTAAACCAGTGTTTCTCAACCTTTTTTGAGCCAAGGCACATTTTTTGCGTTGAAAAAATGCGGGGGCACACCACCAGCAGAAATCATTAAAAAACGAAACTCAGTTGACAGTAAAAAGTAGTTGTCGCAATTGTTGGATATGACTTTAAACCATAACCAAGCATGCATCACTATAGCTCGTCTCAAAGTAGGTGTACTGTCACGACCTGTCACATCACGCCCTGACTTATTTTGAGTTTTTTGCCGTTTTCCTGTGTGTAGTGTTTTAGTTCTTGTCTTGCGCTCCTATTTTGGTGGCTTTTTCTCCTCATTTGGTATCTTCCTGTAGCAGTTTCATGTCTTCCTTGACCGCTATTCCCCACACCTGCTTTGTTTTAGCAATCAAGAATATTTCAGTTGTTTTTATCCTTCTTTGTGGGGACATGGTTGATTGTCATGTCATGTTCGGATGTACATTGTGGACGCTGTCTTTGCTCCACAGTAAGTCTTTCCTGTCATCCAGCATTCTGTTTTTGTTTACTTTGTAGCCAGTTCAGTTTTAGTTTTGTTCTGCATAGCCTTCCCTAGGCTTCAATGCCTTTTCTTAGGGGCACTCACCTTTTGTTTATTTTTGGTTTAAGCATTAGACACATTTTTTACCTGCACGCTGCCTCCCGCTGTTTCCGACATCTACCAAGCAATTAGCTACCTGCTGCCACCTACTGATATCACCGACACTCAACAACAACACGTCATTGGCAGACTATAATTACTGGTAGAGATGTCCGATAGCATCGGACTGCCGATATTATCGGCCGATAAATGGTTTAAAATGTAATATCGGAAATTATCGGTATCGGTTTCAAAAAGTAAAATGTATGACTTTTTAAAACGCCGCTGTGTACACGGACGTAGGGAGAAGTACAGAGCGCCAATAAACCTTAAAGGCAATGCCTTTGTGTGCCGGCCCAGTCACATAATATCTACGGCTCTTCAGACACACAAGTGAATGCAAAGCATACTTGGTCAACAGCCATACAGGTCACACTGAGGGTGGCCGTATAAACAACTTTAACACTGTGAACCCACACCAACAAGAATGACAAACACATTTCGGGAGAACATCCGCACCGTAACACAACGTAAACACAACAGAACAAATACCCAGAACCCCTTGCAGCACTAACTCTTCTGGGACGCTACAATATACACCCCCGCTACCCCTTACCCCCTGCCCCCACCTCAACCTTCTCATGCTCTCTCAGGGAGAGCATGTCCCAAATTCCAAGCTGCTGTTTTGAGGCATGTTAAAAAATATAATGCACTTTGTGATTTCAATACTACAAAAATATGACAGTGCCATGTTGGCATTTTTTCCCATAACTTGAGTTGATTTATTTTGGAAAACCTCGTTACATTGTTTAATGCATCCAGCGGGGCATCACAACAAAATTAGGCATAATAATGTGTTATGTCCACGACTGTATATATCAGTATCGGTTGATATCGGAATCGGTAATTAAGAGTTGGACAATATCGGAATATCGGCAAAAAATCAATTATCGGACATCTCTAATTACTGGTTTGCAAAAAATATTTTTAACCCAAATAGGTGAAATTAGATCATCTCCCACGGCACACCAGACTGCATGTCACGGCACAGTGGTTGAAAAACACTGCCTTAAACACAAAAATGAGGTGGCTATTGTACATGCATGTGCATTCATTGATAACACCCTCTTGTTTTTCCCCATTTGTAATATTTTTTTATAAATATTTCATTAAATATATTTTGGATTTTTTTTTTTTTCCCATTAAAAAACAGACAGCACAGTCTGGACCGTGTCGTGCCAGGGGGATGGTGAATAATAACAAGCTCCATCCCCCCTCCAGCAGCACCTCCCTCCGGCACCGAGAGTGCAGCTCCGGGCCCACGAGGTGACGGATGTCACATTGCAATGCTTCCGAGTGAAAAAGTAGGGCAACGCATTCGCCCCTTTTCCCTCATCCCTAAATATTGCCTGAAACCCTCCCAGTTCGGTTGTCATTACCAAGGCCGGCGCGGCGCCTTGTTTAGCGAGCGGCACATCCACGGCAAGGTGGGTTATTCCGGTCCCGGGTGGGTTTATTCCCGGCGGAAGAAGGGGGGAGGCAGCGTGCCCATTGGCCGGGTGCGACGCCTTAGCAGCCTCCTTCCACCTAGCTAGCTGCCGCCTTTCCCGCACTCTTCCCAACAAAACAAAAAAAAACCAATCATGGCGTCTCATTCTGGGCTGTACTTACGTTCTCCGTGTCCCGCTCGTTGACCGTGGGCAATGGCGTCCTAGTCGACATCTTGTATTTAAGAGAGAAATCCCCGGGCTAAGGCCGCTCGGCGCTGGTCCGCCTCTCTCTCTCTCTCTACATCCCACCCCCACTCCTCAGCACAAAGCCACCCCGGCCGGAAGTGCGCAAACGGCGGCTAGCTAACGCGGCATTGCCCCGCCAATTGGGATACCGGGTGGGCCGCCAGATGTTCCGCTGGGTGCTCCGGAGCAGGTTGTCACAAAGCTAAGGTTGCTCCGGCGAGAGGAAGAGGGAGGAGAGACCGAGTTGGGGAGGAGGGAAGATGCGCATCTCTAAAAAACCTCCCACTACCAGGAAGGATGGAGGGTTTTCTTTTTTTTTTTTTCGTTTTTTTAATTTTTTTTTTATTGAACATGTATGTGCAACATTCATTTATAATCCACACAAAAGGGACAAGCGGTAGAAAATGGATAGATGGACAATAATCAAGGAACTTTCAACATCAAGGAAAGAAAACAAAAGCAAATACAGATAGAGTAATAATACTAAAAAATATTTTTTTAAAAGACAAAAAGGTCTACCTAAATCACTTTAAATGTTTTTAACAGAGATATCAATTTAAAGGCCTTTGCACTCTTAATCATTCTCCATGATTTGATTGATAATTGTAAATTGACTGCACTAAAATGTAGAGTATAAGTAGAATATATTTATATATTATATATATATAATATATTATATTATTTATTATTATTATTGTCTATTGTGAGCGAACTGTGGTGCTGAATTTCCCCCAGGGATCAATAAAGTACTTTCTATTCTATTATATTCTGTTCTATTCTAAATCATTAAGCTAATTAGGAAATGTAGGCCTTACTTTCATAAATCGACATTTATGTAGAAAAATGTTTGCCTGGCGCATAATAATGTTGACGAACATTTCTATGTTACAGTCGTTTATTAAAAAAACAAATTTGGTCTCTTCTATAGTGAATGGGGACATCTCCATACCCTTGTTTCTCAGCTAATCGCTAATCTCCAAGAAGAATGGAGGTCTCTGTCTTTCTTTTTTATTTTATTTGTATTTTTTTTTTTTTTTTTTTTTTTTTTTATTGAACAACAAACTTTAATAATCCACACAAAAGTCAAGGCACTTTAAACATAAAGGAAAGAAAACAAAAGCAAATACAAACAAGGTAATAATACAAAAAAAATATGGAAAAAAAAAAAAAGTCAAAAAGGGCTACCTAAATCAGTGTTTTTCAACCACTGTGCCGCGGCACACTAGTGTACCGTGAGATATTGTCTGGTGTGCCGTGGGAGATTATGTAATTTCACCTATTTGAGGTAAAAATATTTTTTGCAAACCAGTAATTATAATCCGCAAATAATGTGCCGTTGTCGAGTGTCTGTGCTGTCTAGAGCTCGGCAAAGAAACCATGTAAAACTCTTCCATATCAGTAGGTGGCAGCAGGTAGCTAATTGCCGTGTAGATGTTGGGAACATGGTTTGGGGTGATCACAATATGCAGACGACAGCGGGAGGCAGTGTGCAGGTAAAAAGGTATCTAACGCCTAAACCAAAAATAAACAAAAGGCCTTGAAGCTTAGGGATGGCTATGCAAAACTAAACTAAAACTGAACTGGCTGCAAAGTAAACAAAAACAGAATGCTGGACGACAGCAAAGACTTACAGCGTGTGGAGCAGACGGCGTCCACAAAGTACATCCGTACATGACAAATAGTAGCGCAAGACAAGAACTAAAACACTACACACAGGAAAACAGCAAAAAACTCCAAATAAGTCACGGTGTGATGTGACAGGTCGTGACAGTACACCTACTTTGAGACAAGAGCTATAGTGATGCATGGTTAGTTATGGTTTGAATTCATATCCAACAATAGCGAGAACAACTTTTTATTG
>NC_084549.2:13677500-13685000 GCF_033978685.3 Nerophis lumbriciformis
GTTTTTAAGCTGAATCATTGGTAAACACAGTTTATGTATAATAATTTACGTAAAACCGCGAGTAATGAATAAAGTTTTCATCAATTAATATATTCTGTAGACATACCCTCAACCGCTCTCTTTTCCTGAAAGCTGATCTGTCCAGTTTTGGAGTTGATGTCAGCAGGCCAGGGAAGCTAGGGTCGATATTCTTCTCTTGATCATCTTCGGTGGCATAAGGGACGGTAGAAGCGGTGTGAGCCAAGACATCCAGGGGGTTTAGCTCGCTCGTCTGCGGGAACAAACTGCCGCCATTGCTTGCCGTGCTACCGAGGCCCTTTGTCCCTGAATTGCTCACACACTCCGGCAGATTCAATGGGGGTCTGGCGGCAGATTTCTTTGACTTTATCGTTGGAAATGCATCTGCTTTGAGTGTCGCAGGATATGCACACATTCTTGCCATCTCTGTCGTAGCATAGCTTTCGTCGGTAAAGTGTGCGGAACAAACGACTGACCATTTCGTCGGCTTTCCCCACACCCTCGTATTTTGAACAAATTCCGTCCAATTTCTTGCCACTTTTGCATCTTTGGGCCACTGGTGCAACTTGAATCCGTCCCTGTTCGTGTTGTTACACCCTCCGACAACACACCGACGAGGCATGATGTCTCCAAGGTACGGAAAACAGTCGAAAAAACGGAAAATAACAGAGCTGATTTGACTTGGTGTTTGTAATGTGCAGAGGTGGGTAGAGTAGCCAGAAATTGTACTCAAGTAAGAGTACTGTTACTTTAGAGATTTATTACTCAAGTAAAAGTAAGGAGTAGTCACCCAAATATTTACTTGAGTAAAAGTAAAAAGTATGTTGTGAAAAAACTACTCAAGTACTGAGTAACTGATGAGTAACATACACACACATATCATATATATATATACATATATATATATATATATATATATATATATATATATATATATACACACACATTTATTTATATATATATATATATATATATATATATATATATATATATATATATATATATATATATATATATATATATATATATATATATATATATATATATATATATACAGTATATAATTTATATTTATTTATTTTGCCGTTTTTGTTTACATGTTAAAGGTGTTTTAATGAATATACATGCATGTTTAACACATATAGATTCCTTTCTTTCATGAAGACAAGAATATAAGTTGGTGTATTACCTGATTCTGATGACTTGCATTGATTGGAATCAGACAGTAGTGCTGATAGCGTCCACGTTTTCAAATGGAGGAGAAAAAAAGTTCCTCCTTTCTGTCTAATACCACATGAAAGTGGTTGATTTTTGGCATCTTATTTGTCCAGCTTCCATATTCGTTTTTATACACTTTACAAGAAATACATTGGCGGCAAACTCCGTAGCTTGCTAGCTTGTTTGCGCTGGCTTTCGGAGACTCTTGTTTTGAAAGCGCAGGCGCGATGGAGCGGCACTTTTATTGTGAAGACAGGAACTGTGCAGTCAGTCTTTAGGCTTTTGACGGGATGTACGGTTGAAATAAAAGGGTCTTTTTTCCTTCACACTTTTGATTGATTGATTGAAACTTTTATTAGTAGATTGCACAGTACAGTACATATTCCGTACAATTGACCACTAAATGGTAACACCCCAATAAGTTTTTCAACTTGTTTAAGTCAGGTCATGTGACCGCCTGGCTCTGTTTGATTGGTCCAACGTCACCAGTGACTGCATCTGATTGGTGGAACGGAGTGAACGTCACCAGTGACTGTATTTGTTGAAACGCAGGCACTATGAAGGTCTGTCTGACAGACCAAAACAAACAAAGCGTGCATTAACAGATCGATAAAAATTAGTAGCGAGTAGCGAGCTGAATGTAGATAAAAGTAGCGGAGTAAAAGTAGCGTTTCTTCTCTATAAATATACTCAAGTAAAAGTAAAAGTATGTTGCAATAAAACTACTCTTAGAAGTACAATTTATCCCAAAAGTTACTCAAGTAGATGTAACGGAGTAAATGTAGCGTGTTACTACCCACCTCTGGTAATGTGTTTGAGAAAATGGCGGATTGCTTCCCGATGTGACGTCAAAACGTGACGTCACATCCCGAGAGCGAATAATAAAAAGGCGTTTAATTCGCCAAAATTCACCCATTTAGTGTTCGGAAATCGGTTAAAAAAATATATGGTCTTTTTTTCTGCAACATCAAGGTATATATTGACGCTTACATAGGTCTGGTGATAATGTTCCCCTTTAATGTTGGTCATTATGGTGGTACTTGGAGAGACAAGTTTTTTCTGGTATTTGGTGGAAAAACATTTGAGAACCCCTTCTTTAGTAGATCAGGCCCTACATAGTAATAGCCAATCACAGCTCTGTATTGTTACCCTGTGAGAGCCTGTCATGGTGTTTAGGCCCAGGATGTGCATGCACTCATTACAGCAGTGTCAGTGCACATCGCATTCCACCGCACTGCAGCTCAGGTGCAGGATCGGAATCCCGGGCACGGATAAAAAACAATCTTCCCCGGCCGTGTGGATGTAAACGCCAGCGAGCCCCATGAGTCCAGCAAACACAAACAACAAGGCAGCGTGCAGACTCCCTTGTTTGATTGAGGAATTTGATGCGGGGTTTGTGCATCTGAAATGGAAAGATCTGCTTCTGAAAAAGAAAATTGGACTCGCTCTTGTTTGCACTCGAGAGAGAGAGAGAGGGGATAGAGATCTGCTATGCTTTGGGAGGTCACCTTTTCTGGGATCTGATGTGCAGAATTCCAAAAATGCCCCTCTCCATGCCAAGATTCACTATCTCTTCATTCTGAGTCTCCATCATATCGTTTATTTGGGTGAGGAGGAGAAAAAAAGAGGTGAGAAATAATCTTGGGAATATCTCCGGGCTTTGCCGAGAGTGCAGAGTGGCTTTCAGGTCGCATAATCGTCACTTATTGTGATAGCGTTACGTCACGCTGGGTCCATTGTTACTGTTGGCGCCTCGGCTGCTGACGCACCAAGCAACTAGGAAGCTTGGCTCTGTAATATTCAATATTCCACATACTTTTACAGTTGCTGTGTTTTCAGACTTTTGTTTTTTTTGATGAACACATGATTGTGGAAAAAAAATGTATCTCAAAAGTGAAACTAAACTTAAAAAAAGGATAAACTCCACAAGTCAATCGATCATCAGTCAATGTTTATTTATATAGCCCTAAATCACAAGAGTCTCAAAGGGCTCCACAAGCCAAAACGACATCCTCGGTACAGAGCCCACATAAGGGCAAGGAAAAACTCACCCCAGTGGGACGTCGATGTGAATGACTATGAGAAACCAAGTATGCTTTTTCTTTAGCATTTTTTGTGTGTGAATGGACATTTCATTAGGTACAACTGCATAATCTAATAAAATAGGACACGCTAAAGTCCTCCCAATTTGGTGTTCAAATATACCTCAAAAAAGTCCAAAATCAGTAAAATCTTGTGGGTGCTGTGGGGCTGTCTTGGTTGACAAGACTCTGCAGCATCGCGTGGACATCGGGGTGGTACCTCTGGATTGGCAGACCAGGGTGGTGGTTCCTCTCTTTAAGAAGGGGAACCGGAAGGTGTGTTCTAACTATCGTGGAATCACACTCCTCAGCCTTCCCGGTAAGGTCTATTCAGGTGTACTGGAGAGGAGGCTACGCCGGATAGTCGAACCTCGGATTCAGGAGGAAATGTGTGGTTTTCGTCTTGGTCGTGGAACTGTGGACCAGCTCTATACTCTCGGCAGAGTCCTTGAGGGTCCATGGGAGTTTGCCCAACCAGTCTACATGTGCTTTGTGGACTTGGAGAAGGCATTCGACTGTGTCCCTCGGGAAGTCCTGTGGGGAGTGCTCAGAGAGTATGGGGTATCGGACTGTCTGATTGTGGCGGTCCGCTCCCTGTACGATCAGTGTCAGAGCTTGGTCCGCATTGCCGGCAGTAAGTCGGACACGTTTCCAGTGAGGGTTGGACTCCGCCAAAGCTGCCTTTTGTCACCGATTCTGTTCATAACTTTTATGGACAGAATTTCTAGACGCAGTCAAGGCATTGAGGGTATCTGGTTTGGTGGCTGCAGGATTAGGTCTCTGCTTTTTGCATATGATGTGGTCCTGATGGCTTCATCTGGCCAGGATCTTCAGCTCTCACTGGATCGGTTCACAGCTGAGTGTGAAGCGACTGGGATGAGAATCAGCACCTCCAAGTCCGAGTCCATGGTTCTCTCCCGGAAAAGGGTGGAGTGCCATCTCCGGGTTGCGGAGGAGACCCTGCCCCAAGTGGAGGAGTTCAAGTACCTCGGAGTCTTGTTCACGAGTGAGGGAAGAGTGGATCGTGAGCTCGATAGGCGGATCATTGCGGCGTCTTTAGTAATGCGGACGCTGTATCAATCCGTTGTGGTGAAGAAGGAGCTGAGCCGGAAGGCATAGCTCTCAATTTACCGGTCGATCTACGTTCCCATCCTCACCTATGGTCATGAGCTTTGGGTTATGACCGAAAGGACAAGATCACGGGTACAAGCGGCCGAAATGAGTTTCCTCCGCCGGGTGGCAGGGCTCTCCCTTAGAGATAGGGTGAGAAGCTCTGCCATCCAGGGGGAGCTCAAAGTAAAGCCGCTGCTCCTCCACATCGAGAGGAGCCAGATGAGGTGGTTCGGGCATCTGGTCAGGATGCCACCTGAACGCCTCCCTAGGGAGGTGTTTAGGGCACGTCCGATTGGTAGGAAGCCACGGAGAAGACCCAGGACACGTTGGGAAGACTATGTCTCCCGGCTGGTCTGGGAACGCCTCGGGGTCCCCCAGGAAGAGCTGGACGAAGTGGCTGGGGAGAGGGAAGTCTGGGCTTCCCTGCTTAGGCTGCTGCCCCCACGACCCGACCTCGGATAAGCGGAAGAAGATGGCTGGATGAATGGAGATTTAAATTTAGAGTTTAAATAAAATTATGTGGAAACCCAAACAAATATATCAAAAGTCTCAAAAGTCAAACTAAACCTAAACAATGATGAACAAGTGTCGTTTTTGGGGGGCTTTTTTGTGACAGGACATTTCATTAGGTACACGTGCACAATCTAATAATGTCAAACACGCGAAGGTCATTCCGATTTGAAGTTCAACCAATTTTTCTTAAAACATTTTTTGACAAATATATCTCAAAAGTAAAAAATCAGCCACATCTCAAAAGTGAAACTAAACTTAAAAAAGGATAAACTCCACAAGTGTGCTTCTTCTTTAGCATTTCTTTTTGTGACTGGACATTTCATTAGGTACACCCGCACAATCTAATAGGGACACGCAAAAGTCATTCCGATTTGGAGTTCAAATATACCTTAAAAAGTCAAACATCAGTCAAATCTTGTGAGATTAAACAACGAAAATCATGTGGAAACCAAGAATATATGTATGACACCAAAAGTGTGCTTTTTCTTTGGCCTGGACACTGGACACTTTATTAGGTACACCTGCACAATCAAATGAGAAGACCACAAAAGTCTCCGAGTTACGTTTACTTTGAAAATGAATCTCAAAAGCCAAACAAAACAAACCAAGTGTTTATTTTGTGCGTGTGTCAGTTGTGACCGGACAGTTCATTAGGTACATGACGTCCAACAGGCAAAGGTCATCTCCACATGGTGTTCAACAAATAAACAGTACTTCAAAAATCAAACATAGTGAGAGGTGAGTTAAGAAAGTGTGAAAATGTGAGCATTATTATCTTTTTTGTGCAGTGCATTTGGTGTCGGGCCCTTATTATGTGTACCTAATGATGTGTCCAGCTTGGGTTCAAGTCAAGTTGTTGTGAACACAACAACTTGAGAACACAACGTTCTCTTCTAATAAATCATTCCTTCTCCAACAACTATTTCCAGAGAATAAAACGGCGATGAAAAATAAACTTGTCCTGTTTCACTGAGCTGTTAACGCCTGACAAGGCAGTTAGCGTGCACCCTGCTCGGACAAGTCAATAAAAGCTGCTGGTATGCTGAATATTTTTGGTAGGCATAGATACGAGGCCGGGGAAGGAATTTGATCAGGCGACGAGCCAGCCAGCCAGCCAGCCTCCAGCTCATTACCCACAAGCCCCTGCAGCAACACACCCCATCCTTCATAGAAACAGTCATCAGTAATAGTGCTCGTCTACGGAACAGGAGGGATTGCAGAGGATTTCCCCCCACCCCCAAACTAGTCAGTGTAAAAAATTGTATTAAATTAAAAAAAATTTAAGGGAATTTTTGTGATTTTTTAAGGAATAAATTGAAATGTATAAAATTACAGGTTATTCTCGAACAGTGTTATTGGTGAAAACAAACACAAGCAGTACAAATGCGAGGGTAATAACAATTGGGCATAACTTGGGTGTTATTTCCTGCCACCTACTATTCTTTCACCGTCACAAAAAATGGTAAAATATCAATGCAGCACCCCCATTTTTATCCCAAAAATGTTAGTTTGTACTACTCAAAAATAAACCGTAGGAACAAATCAAATTCATGCCAGGTAAGTTTGTGTTGTATGATGTTTTCTTGCATAAATTGGGTTAATAAAGTAGCCGTGTCATAAATAAACGGTTCAAATGTTGTGCCTGATGGCTTAATTATTCATCAATCAATGTTCTATACCACAGAGATTCTAACTCTCCAACATGCTAACCACTTGCCCATGGTGCGGATTAATCAATAAGTAAATCAAATAATTTGTCGTGATTAAAACTATTGACAAAGCTTTCTATGTTTTCTTTTTTTTTTTTTTTTTTAAACAGCCGCAGTGTTTCGAACACAAAACTATTAATTATTCATCACACTTGGAGAGCAGAGAGCTACACCAAGATCAATGTGGAGACAAATGAATTCAAATGATTGTAATGACCCAAAATGTCTATGTGCTGTATGATTGGCTTACTTTATCAATAAGCTCTTACTGGACACTTCATTAGGCACACCATACATCGCCCAAATAGGCTTGATGACACCGTTAAAACTGGGGTTGATCATGTGTGCAGTACCAGCCTGCAGGGGGCAACAGTGAGGCATATGTGTCACAGTGAAGCAGCAGTGGGGTGAGTAGAAGAAGACTGCTCATTCAACCCTGAACACACGTTTCTCTTACCGCCACTACACGACGAACCGGCCAACGAACCCCCACATATGTTATACCGTCGGAAAAGGTGCCGCTCGCGCCGATGGCGAAAATCAAAATTGGGAACATTTTGTGTTACCATGACAACGCTATTCACGAACCCCCCCAAAAAATTGGCCCAATTTAATGGGTACGGCGCTTTGGTCTAATACGAGATGAACCGGCCAAAGAACCCCCACATATGTTATACCGTCGTCAAGGTGTACTCTCCGCCTATGGGCGTATTTTAAATTGGCAACATTTCAAGTTACCATGGCAACGCTATTCACGATTAAAAAACAAAAATGAGACAATTTTTTTGGCAAAAATGGGCCAATTGAATGGGTACGCCTATTTTGTCTAATACGAGACGAACCGGCCA